>NC_069501.1:458144557-458289557 GCF_027579735.1 Bombina bombina | reverse complement strand
AATAGGATGAGAGCTAATGAAATTCTATTGGCTGATTTGAATAGCCAATAGAATTTTAGTAGCTCTCATCCTATTGGCTGATTTGAACAGCCAATAGGATTTGAGTAGCTATCATCCTATTGGCTGATTTGAATTGCCAAAATCAAATCAGCCAATAGGAATGCAAGGGACGTCATTTTGAATTCAGTATACGGCAGCAACCGTATGAAAAGGATGCTCCGCGCCACGTCGCCGGGATGAAGATAGAAGATGTCGCCTGGATGAAGATGGAGACGTCTGGATGAAGATGGAGTCGCCTGTCGCCTGGATGAAGATAGAGCCGCAGGATAAAGATCCATCAAGCGGGACTTCAGCAACTGTAAGTGGAACGTCGGGGGTTAGTATTAGGATTTTTTTAAGGTTTTTGGGGTGTTTTTTTTTTTTAAGTTTAGGGTTTGGGCTATTTGTAAAAGAGCTAAATGCCCTTTTCAGGGCAATGTAAAAGAGCTAAATGCCCTTTTAAGGACAATGCCCATACAAATGCCCTTTTCAGGGCAATGGGTAGGTTAGTTTTTTTTAGAGTTAGTTTTTTTTTATTTTGGGGGGGTTGGTTGGGTGGTGGGTTTTACTGTTGGGGGGTCTTTGTTTCTTTTTACAGGTAAAAGAGTTGTTTAACATAGGGCAATGCCCTATAAAAGGCCCTTTTAAGGGCTATTGGTAGTTTATTGTAGGCTAGGGTTTTTTTTTTTTATTTAGAGTGGGCTTTTTTTAATAATAATCTTTTATTGAGGTTATGCACAACAATAATACAAGAAAAGAGAACATACATTAAATGTCACATGACATAAATTACGAACGGCTAGATTATGAGTTGTGAGTTGTGTGTTAGGCTGAAAAAGCAGCGTTAACAGGTCCTAACACTGCTTTTTCCCTACCGCTGCTATTACGAGTCTTGCAGGTTTAAGGGCACCGCACACTTCTTTGGCCTTACCGCAAAACGACTTACGTAAACTTTGTAAAGTCTTTTTTCTATGGGACTTCCATAGCGCCGGTATTACTAGTCTATCCTGGGAGGCCAAAAAGTGAGCTGTACACCCTCTACCTAAAAGATCCCTAACGCATTTAAAAGTCAGTAGTTAAGAGTTTTATAGTACAACGCCGTAACATAAAACTCATAACTAAAGTGCTAAAAAGTACACTAACACCCATAAACTACCTATTAACCCCTAAACCGAGGCACTCCCGCATCGCAAACACTAAAATACAATTTTAACCCCTAATCTGCCGCTCCGGACATTGCCACAACTATAATAAACATATTAACCCCTAAACCGCCGCACTCCCGCCTTGCAAACACTACTTAAATATTATTAACCCCTAATCTGCCGTCCTAGCATCGCCGCAACCTACCTACATTTATTAACCCCTAATCTGCCGCCCCCAACGTCGCCGCCACTATACTAAATGTTTTAACCCCTAAACCTAAGTCTAACCCTAACCCTAACACCCCCTATCTTAAATATAATTACAATAAATCAAAATAAAAAATATTATTACCTAAATAATTCCTATTTAAAACTAAATACTTACCTATAAAATAAACCCTAAGCTAGCTACAATATAACTAATAATTACATTGTAGCTATCTTATGGCTAGATTTAGAGTTGGGCGGTAGCCGTCAAAACCAGCGTTAGAGGATCCTAACGCTGGTTTTGGGCTACCGCTGGTATTTGGAGTCAGTCAGGAAAGGGTCTAACGCTCACTTTGCAGCCGCAACTTTTCCATACCGCAGATCCCCCTACGCCATTTGCGTATCCTATCTTTTCAATGGGATCTTTCTTACGCCGGTATTTAGAGTCGTGGTTGAAGTGAGCGTTAGAAATCTAACGACAAAACTCCAGCCGCAGAAAAAAGTCAGTAGTTAAGAGCTTTTTGGGCTAACGCCGGTTCATAAAGCTCCTAACTACTGTGCTCTAAAGTACACTAACACCCATAAACTACCTATGTATCCCTAAACCGAGGCCCCCCCACATCGCCGCCACTCGATTAAATTTTTTAACCCCTAATCTGCCGCTCCGTATACCGCCGCCATCTACGTTATCCCTATTAACCCCTAATCTACTGCCCCTAACACCGCCGACCCCTATATTATATTTATTAACCCCTAATCTGCCCCCACAACGTCGCCGCCACCTACCTACAATTATTAACCCCTAATCTGCCGACCGCATCTCACCGCTACTATATTAAATGTATTAACCCCTAAACCGCCTCACTCCCGCCTCAATAACCCTATAATAAATAGTATTAACCCCTAATCTGCCCTCCCTAACATCGCCGACACCTAACTTCAATTATTAACCCCTAATCTGCCGACCGGATCTCGACGCTACTATAATAAATGGATTAACCCCTAAAGCTAAATCTAACCCTAACACCCCCCTATGTTAAATATAATTTAAATCTAACGAAATAAATTAACTCTTATTAAATAAATTATTCCTATTTAAAGCTAAATACTTACCTGTAAAATAAACCCTAATATAGCTACAATATAACGAATAATTATATTGTAGCTATTTTAGGATTAATATTTATTTTACAGGCAACTTTGTATTTATTTTAACCAGGTACAATAGCTATTAAATAGCTAATAACTATTTAATAGCTACCTAGTTAAAATAATTACAAAATTACCTGTAAAATAAATCCTAACCTAAGTTACAATTAAACCTAACACTACACTATCAATAAACTAATTAAATACAATACCTACAAATAACTACAATTAAATAAACTAACTAAAGTACAAAAAATAAAAAAGAACTAAGTTACAAAAAATAAAAAAATATTTACAAACATTAGAAAAATATTACAACAAGTTTAAACTAATTACACATACTCTAAGCCCCCTAATAAAATAACAAAGACCCCCAAAATAAAAAAATGCCCTACCCTATTCTAAAATTAAAATAGAAAAGCTCTTTTACCTTACCAGCCCTGAAAAGGGCCTTATCTTCACCATGCCAGGTTCACCGATCTGTCCTCCGAAGTCTTCATCCAAGCCTCCGAAGTCTTCATCCAAGCCCAAGCGGGGGCTGGCGATCCATAATCTGGCTGAAGTCTTCTATCAAGCGGCGGCTGAAGAGGTCAAGAAGAGGCTCCAAAGTCTTCATCCTATCCGGGAAGAAGAGTAGATCCGGACCGGCAACCATCTTGATCCAAGCGGCATCTTCTATCTTCATCCGATGACGAACGGCTCCATCTTGAAGACCTCCAGCGTGGATCCATCCTCTTCTTCCGACGTCCAACTGAAGAATGAAGTTTCCTTTAAGGGACGTCATCCAAGATGGCGTCCCTCGAATTCCGATTGGCTGATAGGATTCTATCAGCCAATCGGAATTAAGGTAGGAAAATTCTGATTGGCTGATGGAATCAGCCAATCAGATTCAAGTTCAATCCGATTGGCTGATTGGATCAGCCAATCAGATTGAGCTCGCATTCTATTGGCTGATCGGAACAGCCAATAGAATGCAAGCTCAATCTGATTGGCTGATCCAATCAGCCAATCGGATTGAACTTGAATCTGATTGGCTGATTCCATCAGCCAATCAGAATTTTCCTACCTTAATTCCGATTGGCTGATAGAATCCTATCAGCCAATCGGAATTCGAGGGACGCCATCTTGGATGACGTCCCTTAAAGGAACCTTCATTCTTCAGTTGGACGTCGGAAGAAGAGGATGGATCCGCGCTGGAGGTCTTCAAGATGGAGCCGTTCGTCATTGGATGAAGATAGAAGATGCCGCTTGGATCAAGATGGTTGCCGGTCCGGATCTACTCTTCTTCCCGGATAGGATGAAGACTTTGGAGCCTCTTCTGGACCTCTTCAGCCGCCGCTTGATAGAAGACTTCAGCTGGATTATGGATCGCCGGCCCCCGCTTGGGCTTGGATGAAGACTTCGGAGGCTTGGATGAAGACTTCAGAGGACGGATCGGTGAACCTGGCATGGTGAAGATAAGGTAGGAAGATCTTCAGGGGCTTAGTGTTAGGTTTATTTAAGGGGGGTTTGGGTTAGATTAGGGGTATGTGGGTGGTGGGTTGTAATGTTGGGGGGGGTATTGTATGTTTTTTTTTTTTACAGGCAAAAGAGCTGAATTATTTGGGGCCTGCCCCGCAAATGGCCCTTTTCAGGTCTGGTAAGGTAAAAGAGCTTTTCTATTTTAATTTTAGAATAGAGTAGGGCATTTTTTTATTTTGGGGGTCTTTGTTATTTTATTAGGGGGCTTAGAGTAGGTGTAATTAGTTTAAAATTTTTGTAATATTTTTCTAATGTTTGTAAATATTTTTTTATTTTTTGTAACTTAGTTCTTTTTTATTTTTTGTACTTTAGTTAGTTTATTTAATTGTAGTTATTTGTAGGTATTGTATTTAATTAATTTATTGATAGTGTAGTGTTAGGTTTAATTGTAACTTAGGTTAGGATTTATTTTACAGGTAATTTTGTAATTATTTTAACTAGGTAGATATTAAATAGTTATTAACTATTTAATAGCTATTGTACCTGGTTAAAATAAATACAAAGTTGCCTGTAAAATAAATATTAATCCTAAAATAGCTACAATATAATTATTTGTTATATTGTAGCTATATTAGGGTATATTTTACAGATAAGTATTTAGCTTTAAATAGGAATAATTTATTTAATAAGAGTTAATTTATTTTGTTAGATTTAAATTATATTTAACTTAGGGGGGTGTTAGTGTTAGGGTTAGACTTAGCTTTAGGGGTTAATCCATTTATTATAGTAGCGGCGAGATCCGGTCGGCAGATTAGGGGTTAATAATTGAAGTTAGGTGTCGGCGATGTTAGGGAGGGCAGATTAGCGGTTAATACTATTACTTATAGGGTTAGTGAGGCGGGAGTGAGGCGGATTAGGGGTTACTAACTTTATTATAGTAGCGGTGAGGTGCGGTCGGCAGATTAGGGGTTAATAAGTGTAGGTAGCTGGCGGCGACTTTGTGGAGGGCAGATTGGGGTTAATAAATATAATATAGGGGTCGGCGGTGTTAGAGGCAGCAGATTAGGGGTTCATAGGGATAACGTAGGTGGCAGCGGTGTCCAGAGCGGCAGATTAGGGGTTAAAAAAAATATGCAGGGGTCAGCGATAGCGGGGTCGGCAGATTAGGGGTTAATAAGTGTAAGGTTAGGGGTGTTTAGACTCGGGGTACATGTTAGGGTGTTAGGTGCAGACATAGGAAGTGTTTCCCCATAGGAAACAATGGGGCCGCGTTAGGAGCTGAACGCTGCTTTTTTGCAGGTTTTTTTTCAGCTCAAACTGTCCCATTGTTTCCTATTGGGGAATCGTGCACGAGCACATTTTTGAAGCTGGTCGCGTCCGTAAGCACCGCTGGTATCGAGAGTTGCAGTTGCGGTAAATATGCTCTACGCTCCTTTTTTGGAGCCTAACGCAGCCCTTCTGTGAACTCTAAATACCAGCGGTATTTAAAAGGTGCGGCCAGAAAAAAGCACGCGTAGCTAACGCACCCCTTTGGCCGCAAAACTCTAAATCTAGGCGTCTGGGTTTATTTTTTTTTACAGGCAAGTTTGTATTTATTTTAACTAGGTACAATAGTTACTAAATAGTTATTAGTTATTTAATAACTACCTAGCTAAAATAAATACAAAACTACCTGTAAAATAAAACCTAACCTAAGTTACAATAACACCTAACACTACACTATAATTAAATAAATTAACTAAATTAACAACAATTAGCCTAAACTAAACTATCAATAGCCCTTAAAAGGGCCTTTTGCAGGGCATTGCCCCAAAGTAATTAGCTCTTTTACCTGTAAAAAAAAAATACAAACAACCCCCCTAACAGTAAAACCCACCACCCACACAACCAACCCCCCCATTAAAATACTATCTAAAAAAACCTAAGCTCCCCATTGTCCTGAAAAAGGGCATTTGGATGGGCATTGCCCTTAAAAAGGCAGTTAGCTCTTTTGCGGCCCAAATCCTAATCTAAAAAATAAAACCCACCCAATACACCCTAAAAAAACCTAACACTAACCCCCTGAAGATCGACTTACTGTTCTGAAGACCGGACATCCATCCTCAAGGAAGAGGCTGAAGTCTTAATCCAACCGGGCCGAAGTCCTCAACGAAGCCGGGAGAAGTCTTCATCCAAGCCAGGTGAAGTGGTCCTCCAGACGGGCAGAAGTCTTCATCCAGATGGCATCTATCCGACGCGGAGCGGGTCCATCTTCAAGACATCCGACGCAGAGCATCCTCTTCAAACAAAGTATTCTTACTGAATGAAGGTTCCTTTAACGATTGGCTGATAGAATTCTATCAGCCAATCGGAATTAAGGTAGAAAAATTCCTATTGGCTGATGCAATCAGCCAATAGGATTGAAGTTCAATCCTATTGACTGTTCCAATCAGCCAATAGAATGCAAGCTCAATCCTATTGAAGTTCAATCCTATTGGCTGATTGCATCAGCCAATAGTATTTCTACCTTAATTACGATTGGCTGATAGAATTCTATCAGCCAATCGGAATCTAAGGGACGCCATCTTGGATGAGGTCACTTAAAAGAACCGTCATTCAGTAAGAAGACTTCGTTTGAAGAGGATGCTCCGCGTCGGATGTCTTGAAGATGGACCCACTCCACGTCAGATAGATGAAGATAGAAGATGCCGTCTGGATGAAGACTTCTGCCCATCTGGAGGACCACTTCGCCCGGCTTGGATGAAGACTTATCCTGGCTTCGTTGAGGACTTCGGCCCGGTTGGATGAAGACTTCTGCCACTTCCTTGAGGATGGATGTCCGGTCTTCAGAACTGTAAGTCGATCTTCAGGGGGTTAGTGTTAGGTTTTTTTAAGGGTGTATTGGGTGGGTTTTATTTTTTAGATTAGGGTTTGGGCCGCAAAAGAGCTAACTGCCCTTTTAAGGGCAATGCCCATCCAAATGGGTGGTGGGTTTTACTGTTGGGGGGTGTTTATATTTTTTTTTACAGGTAAAATAGCTGATTTCTTTGGGGCAATGCCCCGCAAAAGGCCCTTTTAAGGGCTATTGATGGTTTAGTTTAGGCTAGGTTTTTTTTTAATTTGGGGGGGGGGTTATTTTGTTAGGGCTATTAGATTAGGTGTAATTAGTTTAAATATCATGTAATTTGTTTATTATTTTCTGTAATTTATTGGTTTTTTTTTTGTACTTAAGCTAATTTAATTTATTTAATTGTTGTTAATTTAGTTAATTTATTTAATTATAGTGTAGTGTTAGGTGCTATTGTAACTTAGGTTAGGTTTTATTTTACAGATACTTTTGTATTTATAATAGCTAGGTAGTTATTAAATAGTTAATAACTATTTAATAACTATTCTACCTAGTTAAAATAAATACAAACTTGCCTGTAAAATAAAAATAAACCCTAAGATTGCTACAATGTAACTATTAGATATATTGTAGCTAGCTTAGGGTTTATTTTATAGGTAAGTATTTGGTTTTAAATAGGAATTATTTAAGTAATAATATAAATTTTTATTTCGATTTATTGTAATTATATTTAAGATAGGGGGTGTTAGGGTTAGACTTAGGTTTAGGGTTAGTACATTTAGTATAGTGGCATCAACGTTGGGGGCGGCAGATTAGGGGTTAATAAATGTAGGTAGGTGGCGGCAATGTTAGGGACGGCAGATTAGGAGTTAATACTATTTAACTAATGTTTGCGAGGCGGGAGTGTGGCGGTTTAGGGGTTAATATGTTTATTATAGTGGCGGCGACGTTGGGGGCGGCAGATTAGGGGTTAATAAGTGTAGGTAGGTTGCGCCAACATTGGGGCGGCAGATTAGGGGTTAATAAATATAATGTAGATGTCGGCGATGTTGGGGGCAGCAGATAAGTGGTTAATACATATAATGTAGGTGGCGGCGGTGTCCGGAGAGGCAGATTAGGCGTTAATAAGTATAAGGTAGGTGTCGGCAATGTCGGGGGTGGCAGATTAGGGGTTAATAAGTGTAAGATTAGGGGTGTTTAGACTCTGGGTTCATGTTAGGGTGTTAGGTGCAAACATACATTTTATTTCCCCATAGGAATCAATGGGGCTGCATTTCTGAGTTTTACGCTGCTTTTTTGCAGGTGTTAGACTTTTTCTCAGCCGGCTCTCCCCGTTGATTCCTATGGGGAAATCGTGCACAAGCACGTATGACCAGCTCACCGCTGACTTAAGCAGCGCTGGTATTGGAGTGCGGTAAGGAGCACAATTTTGCTCTACGCTCACTTCTTGCCTTTTAACGCCGGGTTTGTAAAAACCCATAATACCAGCACTGCAGGTAAGTGAGCGGTGAGAGAAAACTGCTCGTTAGCACCGCATAGCCTCTAACGCAAAACTCGTAATCTAGCCCATAGTTTTTCATGCGTCACATTACAATAATATAGCTAGAAAACAAGATGAATGATAAGCTATGAGCTCTTGAAACCTCCATTTTATAATTTTAAAAGCTTCTATGGACGACTAATGGGTTGGCCAGCAGTGGACCCTGAGATATGGGAAACACTGATGAAGTATGTTAGTCGTATCGACGACCCCAAAGGATCTAATGACACAAAATAGATTTGAAATGAAATGGTAATAGTAATAGTGGTATATAATAAACTAAACAATAGCAATGGCTTAATAGTAATCTGAGATCATTTATCAGTGGGTAAACACTGTTTAATATTTTAGAATAAGTGAGGTTGTGGGGGGTGGGAGGGGTTCATATTGAAGTGAAACCTCAGTGTAAACAAGTTTCAAGTAGTGTTTACATGGTAGGCTACTCTTGGGCTAATTGATTAATGGTTATAGGCATGAACTGAGAACAATATATAAATTATAGGAGCAGTTTAGATATGGCATAGGGAAAATCTTGGGACAGATATCGAATAATGTAAAATGATTTCCAAGTATACAAGTGAGAATACACTTAAATGCAGCAGAGCATTACAACAAGATATTTAACTGTATCAACTGTACCTTATTCAGGGCTTATACATGTAAACATAATTCAACAAGAAAACAATCTGCTCATTACAAATATCGTTTTCAATCTTTGCAGCCAAGAAAGTGTGGAAGCATGTTATAGTATTAACAGTAATAGGAAAACATATAAACTCTTAGCATAACTGTTTTATAGTCAAAGCTTCTGTTCTACGGTTTGAGTATCGAGTGGGTATTATGTGATGATGAGCCAGGGAACTCAGTGAGTTAATAAGATATGGTATTAGTACCACCTCTGGTTGGTCTCACGCAAGTGGAGACTCTCCGTACCTCCCAATTAATAGGTCTGTAAGTATAGAACATATGAAAGTGCTGTCTTCTGCTATGTGTCCAACTGTCCCGGCCACAATAGAACCAAGCTATGTGCATAGGAAATGATGGCGTCAATAGAGCACTGCAAAATTTGGTTGCAGATATGACCTAAATAGTAAAATTATTTAGAGAGGAGTTTAGCAAAAGTGATATCTTATTAAATATCCCTGAAATATTTGTACATTAATGCCATTATGAAGCCAAACCATATGTGGTGCAAGTTTAGAAGCATCACATATTATAGTACACTAGTCCTAAAGCCCGTGTACACGGGCCATTTTTTGCAGTACAGCAGTCCCACCCCTTGCTCTCTCTCTATCCCCCCTCTCTTTTGCTCTCTCATTCTCCCCTCTCTTTTGCTCTCTCTTTCTCCCCTCTCTTTTGCTCTCTTTCTCTCCCCTCTATTTTGCTCTCTCTCCCCCCCTCTCTTTTGCTCTCTCTTCCCCCTCTCTTTTGCTCTCTCTCTCTCCCCTCTTTTTTGCTCTCTCTCTCCCTCCTCTCCTTTGCTCTCTCTCCCCCTCTTTTGCTCTTTCTCTCTCCCTCTCTTTTGCTCTCTCTCTCTTCCCCCCTCCCATTTGCTCTCTCCTCTCGTTTGCTCTCTCTCTCCTCTCTTTTGTGCTCTCTCTCCCTCTCTTTTGCACTCTCTCCCCCTCTCTTTTGCGCTCTCTCCCCCCCTCTCTTTTGCGCTCTCTCCCCCCTCTCTTTTGTGCTCTCTCCCCCTCTCTTTTGTGCTCTCTCCTCCCTCTCTTTGCACACTCTCCCCCTCTCTTTTGCGCTCTCTCCCCCCTCTCTTTTGCGCTCTCTCCCCCCTCTTTTGCGCTCTCTCCCCCCTCTCTTTTGTGCACTCTCCCCTCTCTCTTTTGTGCCCTCTCCCCCTCTCTTTTGTGCTCTCTCCCACTCTCGTTTGCTGTCTCTCTCCCCCCTCTCTTTTGCTGTCTCTCTCCCCCTTCTCTTTTGCTGTCTCTCTCCCCCTTCTCTTTTGCTGTCTCTCTCCCCCCTCTCTTTTGTGCTGTCTCACTTCCCCCTCTCTTTTGCTGTCTCTCTCCCCCCTCTCTTTTGCTGTCTCTCACCCCTCTCTTTTGCTGTCTCTCACCCCTCTCTTTTGCTGTCTCTCACCCCTCTCTTTTGCTGTCTCTCTCCCCCCTCTCTTTTGCTGTCTCTCTCCCCCCTCTCTTTTGCTGTCTCTCACCCCTCTCTTTTGCTGTCTCTCACCCCTCTCTTTTGCTGTCTCTCTCCCCCCTCTCTTTTGCTGTCTCTCTCCCCCCTCTCTTTTGCTGTCTCTCTCCCCCCTCTCTTTTGCCGTCTCTCTCTCCCCCCTCTCTTTTGCCGTCTCTCTCCCGCCTCTCTCTTGCGCTCTCTCTCTCTCTCTCCCCCCTCTCTATTGCTGTCTATGACCCCCGCCGGCCCCGCCTGTGTCACGGCCGACCCCGCCCGTGTCACAGCAGGCCACCCCCACTCCACAACCGCCCGGCCACGCCCACCACATGATGCCAGGTCAGTTGGAAGGCCAGCTGTGTGTGTCCTTGCGCGCAGTCTCTACTGCGCATGACAGCTTCTGACAAACACACTTGGCCTTTTATTATATAGGATAATAAAAACTATTTGCAATGAAACCTCACTATATATTGTAAAATAGTACTGGAAACAAATCTATTAGTTTGTTTCTCTAATTAGTCCCTAAGAGAGAATAAGACATGAAATATGTGAACAAAGTCAAAGTATATGACATATACAGTATATTAATTCCAGTCATTTGTTGAAATATAATAGTCAGGTAAAGTATTTTACAAAGGTACATTGATCTGTAGTAAACTACCCCAGGCATGTAACTAACAATAGGGATCCATGTAGAACTAGAGTCAAAGAAGAAGCTTAACCATTGAATAAAATATCGTAAGGTTTAAAGTAACAAAAAAAAAAAAAAGAAGAAAAGGTGCACTTCAAACTGATATGACAAACCTGTTATCTTTTTCCCACCGATCATTATATAAGCAATAAAATGTTAGAACATTAGTTAGGTTCAAAGTCCCAACAATAAAAACCAAGACAATAATGGCCCGAATAGTTATCAAGAATAGAAACGATAAGGGAACCCATCAGGATAAACATAGGGCAACAAAAGTAACTGCAGATTTAAAAGGAGTTGTGTCTAACTGTAACTGGTATACTGAGAGTAGTAAAGAGCTAAAAAAGAGTTAACCCTCTCCCATCCTAGTCAAGCTGTAGGGTTATTAGTGCTAACCAATAGCCAAGGTTTCCGACAGAACAACAAGGCTCCGCAAAAAGGTACATATCAGGGTGTAAGCATAAACATACAGAGATATTATGAAAATGAAATGGTAGCGATATTTTCTGAGATAGTAGTAGTAACTATGGCTCATGATAGGAATCAGATACCCTTTAAACTACTAGCTTGAGTTTGCTCTAAACTATTGTTATGTTACAAAAGTAAGTTATTTTTAACTGCGATAATACAATTTTATACTATAAAAAGCGTATACATAGCTATTGTAATTTGTCCCAGAGTTGATACTCAAAGCAGTTAAGATGCTGTATTGTCAACATCTTCAGAGAAGAAACCATGCTGTAATTTTAGATTAGGGATACATTATTAGTGGACCCAGGGTCAGCAGAACATGTAGGTAGGTGCTACAGCTGAGGAAAGTGGGTCACGACACCCCTTTGATCATACTGGGGGCCCAGAAGGGTGAGCAGATAGAGTGACACATGAGCTACGTCCACCCGGGTCCCACATCAGAATTCTTTCTATCAACCTTGATTGATGCCACCTTCTCCATTTAAATACAATGGTTTTCATTGTCGGATTTTGTTTGCTTAGTTACATCAAATGAATCTGTGAAATAAATCGTTAATTTTTAGGGTCATATAAAGTAATACCGATCGTCAAAGACTTGGAACATAAGTCATCTTTTGCAGCTCTCCCTCATCTGCTGTTATCTATGTAATTTTCCCTGACGAGCTTCAATTGTTCAAGAACGACCAACCGTGCACTGCTGTCTGGGGGTTTGATCATCACAGCACGGGAGGACTCCTCCAACAACTTAGTATGACCTGTTATTACAAAGTGCCCCATGTTGTCTGGGCTCCCCGGCAGCTCCTGTAATGGGTCTTTGCTCAAATATACTCGCCACAATCTCAGATCAGTTGTGGATGTCGGTTCTGTTAATGCAGGTGGTGGTTTATTAAGTATTGAGTCTGCAGCATTCGGATTGAGAATTTTCTCATTTGACACTCGTCTAGTAGCTGCCAGTTTCTTAGGGTTCAAATATAATAAAGCTAGGATCACGTCAAGTTCTCCCCTAAGGTCTTGGAAATATGTAGTCAGTTGCCCCTGCATATTTTTCTCCCATTCTTCTACCATCGTCAATACATCAGATCTATTACTGCTGGCTACTGGAGTGGTCATTGTGCAGGTTGTATGATATCCTGGCTAATGGTTGTATTTCCGCCGTGTAATATTGGTAGGGTGATACAGGGTCTGTACCTCAGTTCCGGCTTGCTTAATTCCTTCATGGGTTCTCCGCCAACTTATCCTTGCAGCCTTGCAAGTTTGTGTCAGAGTGATATAGTGTCTCAGTTCCAGGCTGCATGCAAGGCAAATACACCTCCAAGGGTAATCTCAGGCTTTTTTATTTTTATAGGGCTATTAGATTAGGTGTAATTCTTTTTTATTTTTGATCATTTCGTTTATTATTTTTCGTAATTTATTGTTTGTTATTTTTGTAATTTAGTCTTTATTTTTGTAATTAGATAGTTTGTAGTTTTAAGAGTAGTGTTAGGATTTTTGTAATGTGTATTTTAGTTTTATTTAATTGGTATAGTTTAATTTTAATTTAATAGTTATATTAGTTTAATTGTTAGTTTAAACTTATTTTTTTTTAATTTGATAGGTAAGATTTAATTTAAGAGGGAAATTGTCATTTTAATATAAAGTTAGGGGGGCATTAGGTTTAGGGGTTACTAGTTTAAATTAGTTTATTGTGATGTGGGGGCTTTTGGTTTAGGGGTTAATAGGTTTATTTTGTATATTTCGTTGTGGTTGGCTTTCAGTTTAGGGGTTAATAGGTTTATTATAGTGGCGGCAGAATTAGGGGTTAATAACTTTAGTATAGTGGGGGCGATGTGGGCGGGGACAGCAGATTAGGGGTTAATAACTTTAGTATAGTTGCAGTGATGTCGGGAGCGGCGGAATTGGGGTTAATAATTTTTAATAGTGGCGGCGATGTCGGGAGCTTCAGATTAGGGGTTAAAAGTTTAATATAGTGTTTGCGATGCGGGAGGTCCACGGTTTAGGGGTTAATAGGTAGTTTATGGGTGTTTAGTGTACTTTGTAACACTTTAATGTTATGTAACAGTTTTGTAGCGTAAAACTCATAACTACTGCTCTCAGATGGCGGTACGGATCTTGTCGTTATAGGGTGTAACGCAAGCTTTTTAGCCAGAACGCAAAACTTGTAATGGCAGCACTATGGAAGTCCTATGAAAAACGTAATTTTCACGAGTGCTTGCGGTACAGTTATACCGATAAGACTTGTAATGGCTGCGGTGCTGTTTTAACGCTGAAATTACCATTTTTTTAAAAACTCTTAATCTAGGTGACAGTTAACAGCGGTAAACCTCTACATGTAATTGTCACCCCTAATATATCGGTGTCGTTATTTCCATTATAAATCTAATAATCTAGATTTACTCACTAATAAACGGTAATCTTAGGAACAATATCTCTGAAATGAAGATCAGTATTTAGCTTAAATTATACAGATCCATATTATATACTGTATGTGTGTATATGTATATATATATATATATATATATATATATATATATATATATATATATATATATATATATATATATATATATATATATATATATATATATCGGTTATTTGTAGAGCGCCAACGCACACACACATATATACATATACACACACACACTGTGTGTATATATATATATCAGTGACGTGCAGTGAGGTCAGAGGCTGGTGAGGCACTGGTAATGATACACCTGAGAAACATACATACATACACACACACATATATATATATATATATATATATATATATATATATATATATATATATATATATATATATATATATATATATATATATATATATATATATATATATATATATATATATATATATATATATACATATACACACATAGACACACTAACTCTCTCTCACGCACACACTCTCTCTCTCTCTCATGATACGCCTGAGAAACACGTATATGAACCCAACAGAGGCAGCTTAAAATTACAGTTAAATTTGCAGGTTGCAGGTCTAATTTACTGCTATTATTTCATTTGAATAATTATCTTGGTATCCTTTGTTGAAGGATATGCAGCAATGCACTACTGGGTGCTAACTGAACACATTAAATGAACCAATGACAAGAGGCATATATGTGCAGCCACCGATCAGCAGCTAGCTCCAAGTAGTATATTGCTACTCATGAGCCTACCTAGGTATGCTTTTCAAATGATACCAAAAGAAAAAAAAACAAATTAGATAACAGAAGTGAAATGAAAAGTTGTTTACTATTGTATGTTTTATCTGAAACATGAAATAAATAGTTTGTGTTTAATGCTCCTTTAACATTTTTAAACAAATTAGCTTCTTTTTTACTGCAGCTATTCTCCAATAGTCAAACTCCACTCCCCGCTTTATTCCTCAGAGAACAAGGCCACCCACTGTTATAAAGTTAGTATAAAGAATTTTTCAGCTGTTATCCACTAAAGCCAATTAGGGATGATTTGTAGCAGGTTTAGCCTTGAGAAGTCAGCAAGGTGCATTCCATGTTCTGATAATTAGAAATTGTTCAACATCCAGTACTAAATTACATGAGAAAGGGGGCAAAATATGTTTAAGACATTTTGGATTAAGTCATGTTTAACCTCATTCTTTTATAGAAACATGGTTTATGGGTGTTAGTCAATTTTGTTAATATTCCATATGAAGAGTATGCACTTTAAAAACCAATAGAGCCAACTTTTAGGGCTAAATTACATGAGAAAGGGGCAAAATAAATGAAAATATATTACAAAGTTTTTTTATTAATCATAACTGGAAAGCAATGCTTTTGTGTAGCTCTATCAATCTGTTTGGTCTGTCATGGGATTTCTAAACCTACAATATCGTACTTCCCTACCAGTCAGGGGGTTAAATACAAAGAAAATGCATGGCCTGAATACACAATATATAACAGACTGTATAATAAAATGAAGACTAATAAGACCAAAACATGCATACTTCTTTTTACCTGCATGTATTGCTGAGAGTGAGAGAGGGGGGCGAGAGAGAGAGGGACAGAGAGACAGAGAAAAAAGAGAGAGAGAGGGACAGATAGACAGAAAAAAAAGAGAGAGAGGGACAGAGAGACAAAAAAAAGAGAGAGAGGGACAGAGAGACAAAAAAAGAGAGGGACAGAGAGAGAGAGAGAGAGAGGGGGGGGAGGAGAGAGACAAAAGAGAGGTGGAGAGAGAGACAAAAAAGAGAGGTGGAGAGGGATAGGTAGGGAGAGAAAGAGAGGGATAGAGAGAGAGAGAAAGAGAGGGGGAGAGAAAGAGAGGGGGAGAGAAAGAGAGGGGGAGAGAAAGAGAGGGGGAGAGAAAGAGAGGAATAGAGGGGGAGAGAAAGAGAGGAATAGAGGGGGAGAGAAAGAGAGGAATAGAGGGGGAGTAAGGGAAAGAGGGGGATAGGGATAATTAGAGAGAGGTAGCAATACAGTATTAAACCATTGCTGTAGTAAGCTTCTCTACTAAGCATGTCAAATTAGTCATTTGAAATTACATGCTAAAGTGTACGTTACAGGATCATGTTAGGTTCATATATATCTGAACAATCAGAAATATCCACTGACTCACTACTTAGATTGAGCATATGCCTGTTATACTCGGTTAACCCTTTATGGGCACATGAATACCTCAACATTTAAATACAGTAAACTAAGCCAGTAAAAAAAAAAAAAAAAAAAAAAAGTTTGTGTACAAAAGTGCAGCAATCCTTCCTGCAGAAGCTGCATAGAACCTCTTGTATGCTATATACACAGTATTTGTTTGTGGATGTGAGGTAGATGGCAGGGATGAGTTTCTATGCAACTTTTCTTATGATGTACAAAATTGAGCTGCCAATAAATATTTCCAAGGATGAACAATTTAGCATTTATTAAACATGCACATGTGGAAAAAACAATACTCACATCTTTAACATTAAAAAACCCATTTGTTTAAAATGACAGGGACCCTTCAGTAAAATCTCCTAATCTCAGCAGCATTCCAGTGGGGATGTTTCAAGGAGGGACTAACAACTCAGGGGCTCTGACAGGGAGTGAGTGATAAACGGCAAGCAGCAGCAGTTTGCAAACACACACACCATGATAATGAATGACAAGAATTTCAATAGGGATCGTTCCAAGTAGAAAGTAAGTAATTAGTGCAGGGGCTTTGTAGAGTTCTGATGCCTGCCATTTCTAACTGACTCCCTGACAGACACCACATAATGAGAAGCTGGCAGCTGCATTCCAATAGGGATCGTTACAAAGTAGGAATAATAGTGCAGGGAGTAAGTGAGAAGCAGCAGGCAGCAGCAGTCTGCAATCACACACCATGCTGAGTAATATTGCAACATGATGAGTCACATACCCCAGCTGAGGCTCTCTGTTTAACATCCTGGGGACCCCAGGATGTTAAACAGAGAGCCTCAGTCTGACACACACCACTGCTGAGTAATATTGCAAAACGATCAGTCACATACCCCAGGATGTTAAACAGAGAGCCTCAGTACAGCCACAACCACCTTCCTCTGCTGCGTGCATTATGTATGTTAGGTTAGACTTCAGAATCTTCCCGTGCCTGAAAAACACGCCTCCTCCAAGCTGACAGGCTCCTCAAGAAGAGTGATGTCACTGACTGAAACCTGATTGGTTCCAGAGTCCAGAGGCTGCAATGGACAGCAGCCTCTATTAGAAGCATATGCAGCACCACTAAGTGGGGCTAGCTCTCGGCTCAAAAAATTAATTAGCAAGATATCCATGCTGCGTAATGGGAGGGCAGCTGAACGGCTCACAGCCTCTCTATTGTGCAACATGGATATGGATGGATTGCAGCCAGCAGGAAGGCAACCTTGTATCATGGAGGCGGAGTTGGCAGGGGGAGGGGGGTGGGTGCTTACCTTATGGTATGTAAAAAAAAAAATGTAAACTTTAAAAATATATATATTTTTTTATTAAATAAAATAAAATAAAGTGTAATACACACATAGGACAGGGGAGGCACTGCCTCCCCTGCCTCCTATGACTGCACGTCACTGGTGTGAATTTATTGTGTCTGAATTTTAATTGCTTAAATGGACAGTAAACTTAAAAAATAAGGTTATTTAATTCTGCACACAGCACGTCCGATCGCGCAATTGAACTGAATGTAGCTCGCTCTAGTATGTAGCGAGCTACAGTCTAGACACAGCGTGCCCGCGATGTGCTTATGAAAACCAAGACCCGCTCAGAAGAGCCGGGAGAGGAGACCAGATAAGTCCAACTTTGATAGCAAAAATCTCTCAATGTTTTTTATTTAGAAAGCTGCCACTAAGATAATAGAATATAATTCTGAACTTTGTGCAGAATTATATAACATTATTTTTTAATTTTACTGTCCCTTTAATATTGTTTGGGTGATATTTTAATATGAATTTCTGTCAGAATTCCCCTGTGGACAATATTCTTTTATTGTTTATCCTACCTCTTATTATGTCCCATACATTGGAATTATCATTGCCTATAATTGTATAATTGTCTATCCCCTTTGTTAAAAAAAAAAAAAAATTAAAATAGAGAAAACCTCAGCGCCTAATGGTAACCTCTAAGCCTAGGGAGGGGGACTCCTAGCAGGTGCCCAATGGTTAAAGCAGATAAAGAAAAGAAAAATCCCAGGCGCCTACCCTAAGGAGGCTAGGTTAGAGTATAATTGGATGGAGAGCCAAATTGGTCTAAAATGTGTTTTTAATACATAAATAAAGGTAAATGCACGGTAAAAACAAGTTCAATACAAAACTATCATGGATCCATGGTACATTACATATATCATATAAAAAACTTGGGTTATAAAACAGGTAAAAACAGGTCAAATTTAAATATAAGCGATTTAGTCAGCAAGGTATTTCACAAAAACAATTTCCAATTTTAAAAACAATAGTAGACAATCTTATTAAAACATCCAGGTTGAAGCAGGGTAAAAAATTCACGGTGAAGTGGTGTAAAAAATAGATGTGAAAGAATCGGAGATAAAACAATAAAGCTTGCAATTCCAATCGATATGGAATCCAAAAAAATGTCAAATGTGCAAGAAAGAACGAAGTGTACAAAAAGAGTCTCTAGTCCTATGGAATGTAGGGAATATATTCCAGTAATTTCGATTCTCTGAGGGATGGTGATAGAAATGTCAGAAAGGTGCAGATGCACCAGCAATCAGTGTGGCAATATCACAGAAAAAACGGTGTTTGTAAACGATATGAAAAAATAATAGTAAAAAGGGTAGATTTTCAAAAAGGCGTTAAAAAATTGATATAAAAGTGAGAAAAAGTCTTTTGATGGTGGTACTCCTAATGGTCTCCAAAACGTATGTGACTTCAATAATAGGTGTTGGAATGGGATGTGAAAAATAAAAATGAAGAATAAAAATGAAAAATAAAATGTAGATATAAAAAACTCGAACAATCACCTGTGGAAAAAACAGAAACACAATATAGTGTAGATGGTCCTAAGGATGTTGTAAATAATAGAATAAGGCTTACCAGTGCTGGTCAACGCGTTTCGGCCTGTGTCAGGCCTTTATCAAGACTGGTTTGGGATGGTTAATGGTAGCCTTTTATAGAGTGTTTGACCGGATGTAGCTGAATACCTACTTCCGGTTTGGCGAAATTTGTTACTTTGGCCAAATGGTTTTAATCTTGGTTTTATTAAGTGTAGTGGAGTGGGGTATTTACCCAACAGCGTGCTTAAAATTGAATATTTTAGCTTTTCAATTTTGGCCTGTGGTTCTCCATTCTCGGAATCTCCGTTATTTCCGTGACGTCACTTCCGGTCTAGGTAATTTATGTGATCGGATAATAACGATCTAGGGCCAAAATTTTTTGATCTATAATCATGGGGTGTTCTTTTAGAAGTTTAGGGGAGTTTGCTTACTTACTGTTTAATGTATTTGCTATTTGTACTATTTTTGCTTTTTATTATTATTAGGTCCGTAAACAGACCGACCTGATTGGTCGTGACGTCACGGCCTCCGGATAGCGCCTTTGATTGGTTTTTAAAAAATTGTGTGTCAGTTGCCCAACTATTCGATAGGTGTACTATCTGGCTGTGTCAATTGGGTATTCAAGGGGTGTGTCTCTTATCCCACTTTTTGATAGGTATAAAATCGGACAATAACAATGGTCCTAATATGTAGATATATAAGAGACGATATGTATTACAATTGTAAGCTTAGTGTTATTCTAACAGACTATAATGTTGTTTTTAATAAAGATCTTAGTGTTTAAAGTGTCGTTTGTGACTGCATGCATGCCATATCAGTTTAATCATTATAATCTTTATAAGATCAGAATAATAGTATATTTCATGATATCTGGGAATCTTGTCTCTCAATCGGTCATCCGTAATTAACCCTTTTGTAGGGGCTATTTTGAAGAGGACAGTACATATGTGGGAGATAAAACTTTGTTTATAAATATGACTGTGTGAATGGCTTGCTCCTAGTAAATGGGGACCAGAATCCTCGGAGTTAGATTTAGATATTTAGGAGACTGAGGAAATCGAGTTTGGTGTTACTGCTTAGATATGCCCTCAATCGTATAGATCTCCTTTAGGTATGGGCTGAATGTTATTTTACTTTTTGCTTTCTATTGTCTTCTAAGGGAATATGGGGGCTAAGGAGTATTGGAATATTTTACATAAAAAGTTTTTATCATTAGAGTTTGTATTCTTCTCGTCAGTAACTTTATTAATAATATAACCTAATCAGATACGGGTTATCATATTATTACTTTCTGTGTTTATTACATAGAGGAATATAAATGCTCTTTAACTTCGGTTAATACCGCTTAGTTGGATTTGGTAATCTTACTTTTCTGTATTTATTTCATAGAGGAATACAAGTGCTAGATAGCTTACATTAATACCTAACTTATGTTTATGGGCTGTTGGAATTTGGGGATCTCATATAAAGCTTGAGAAGATTTACAAAACTTGGGGTGAGGAATTCTTGTTTCAGTACCTGACTTAGAACAGGCTATATTGCTACTCTTCATTTAGCTTCTAGACTTAGAACAGGCTATATTGCTACTCTTCATTTAGCTTCTAGTTGGTGTTTGTTGCTGCTTATCTGAGCTTAGAATTTGATTCGAGAATGAGAGAGAGAGAGGGGAAGCGGGACTTCTTTATCAGAGGTGGTTTATTTCAAAGACAAATCTGTAGTGTCCAGTGTGGTTAAACCATATTGAAAAGATGTGATAAGTCCTCTTTATTATTCAGGCCTCTTGGGTATAGGCAATCTAGGTTAAAAATCCACCTGGATTCGGCTGTGAGAAGTCTTTTTCCATAATTTCCTCCTCTCCAATCCTTTTTTATCTTTTGTATCCCTAAAAAAGTGAGGTCCTTTGTGTTTCTCTGCGAAATGTTTATATAGAGCTGTATCTGTGTTTGATTTTTCAATGAGTAGTAAATGCTCTCGTATTCTGTCCTTCAAGGGCCTGGAAGTCTGGCCCACATATTGCAGGCCGCAGGTACATTGAAGCATATAGATGATGCCCTTGTCATTGCATTTGAGTAAGTCCTTGATTTTGTATGTTTCTTTAGTATTGTGGCAAATAAACGTTGTTGTTTTTATGCCATGTTTGCAGGACTTGCATGACAAGCAGGGGAAGAACCCTTTTATTTCTTTCCCAAATACATTGGTTACTCCAGTGCCCTTTTTCTTGGGTATACTTGGGGCTAGTTTATTTTTCAAGTTTTTAGTTTTTCTATAGATAAACTTAGGTTCGGTTGGGAGGTCTTCACCTATTAGATCATCGTCTTTTAATATGCCCCAATGTTTTTTAAATATCTTTTCGATAATGTACCTGTTATCACTATACTCAGTGATCATCGGTACATGTAATATCCTTTCTTTCATTGCTAATTTTGGTTGCTTGTATTTTGTGAGTGCAGATCTGTCGATCATCCTAACCTCTTGGATTTTTTGATCCAACTTTATCTCGTTGTACCCTCTCTCAAGAAATTTGGACTTAGTTATCTTGGCCTGTTCTTCCCATTTATCTATGGTCGAGCAATTCTTTCTCATTCTCAACAGTTGACTCTTTGGAATGTTATTTTTCCAGTTGGAATGGTGGCAGCTTGTCATATGTATATAATTATTGCTGTCGACTGGTTTAAAGTGTGTTGAGGTTTCTAATTGACCATTTTTCACTTCGATTTTCAAGTCTAGGAAGATGATCTCTGTCAGGCTACTGGTATATGTGAAATGAAGATTATTCTCATTTTTGTTCATAATTTCGAAAGTAAAGTCAAGATCCGATTGCGTCCCCTTCCACACTATTAAAATATCGTCGATGTAACGACGATAGAGGACCAGGTCCGCGCTAGCTGGGCAAGATTCCCAAAAGATATGCTCCCATTTACCCATATATAGGTTAGCATAGCTTGGCGCGAACCTGGTCCCCATTGCGGTTCCGCAAATTTGTTGATAATATTGCCCGTTATTACTGAAGTAATTGTGGTGTAGTATATACTGAATACTGTCTAGGATGAATTTCCTTTGTTCCTCTAGCATCTCGTTATCCTTCTTCAGGAAGTATTCAACCCCTTCCAATCCTTCTTGGTGTGGGATGCAGGTGTAAAGTGAAGTAACATCACAAGTTGCTAAAATGTAGCCTTCCTCCCATGGTATATTTTCCAATAGATTTAAGACCTGAGTGGAATCTTTCAGGTAGGAGGGAAGTTTTTGAACATATTTCTGTAAATTCAGATCTACATACTCAGATTGCTGCTTAATGCTCCAATACCTGAAACTATCGGTCTTCCGGGGGGCTTTTGTAGCGATTTGTGAATTTTGGGTAGATGGTATATCACAGGGGTTATGGGATGGTTTATGTTGATGTAGTTGTATTCTCTCTCGGTGAGTATCCCTTTTTCTTTTGCTTTATCCAGTATGGTCATTAGTTCTCTCTTGTATGGTACCAACGGATTAGAACGTAGTTTACAGTAGGTGTTTTGGTCACTCAGTATCCTTTCATTTTCCGATTCGTAGTCACTCCTGTTCATCACTACGATGCCTCCTCCCTTATCGGCTGGTTTTATGCTTAAATTGTGGTTGTTTTCAAGATCTTTGATTGTTTTCAACTGTTGTTTTGTCAAATTGTGTTTTCTTATTTCGAGTTTCTTCTGCTGAATGTCTCTAATTTCTCGACATACTATATTTTCAAATGTTTCTATGGCTACTCCTTTGCTCGCCACTGGATAGAAGGTTGATTTAGGTTTAAGGTCTGTATGTCTGTAGGGATCTGTATATTCTCTTGGTGTATAGGCCAATTTTTCAACTGGGGACCTTGAGAAAAACCTTTTGAGTGTGAGTTTCCTCACAAATTCCTTGGTGTTGATGAATGTTTGGAATTTATCCAAACTTTTAGTTGGAGCAAAGGATAATCCAAATTTCAAGATTGAATTTTCTTCTTTCGTTAGGGCATGTGTACTTAGATTAAAAATGCCCTTATTATTACTTGCATTTTTATCTTGTTCATGTTCCTGATTTGTTTTCATATTTGGTTTCTTATTTAGTTTGATTCCTCCTCTCCTTCCTCGATGTGTTTTCTTTTTGATGCTTTTGGTTTTTCTGGTCCTCCATTTATGAGTCTTTAAGAGCTTGTCCTTCTCTTTGCTGGGTGGGTGATCCGACCCTAAAAAAGAGGAGGATGAAGGTAGGATCTCAATATTTGGGATGATAGGTGTATGTGGATCGTCTCTTAATTCCGTTCTTTTACTACAGTGTTGGATCCTCCACTCATCTTTTCTGTTTGCTTCATTCGATGTCCTTCTTGGGTTTTCTTCTCGAGTACCCTTATGATCACCTTTTAATAGAGGTGTTCTATACGTCTCCTTCTGTGTATGGTTGGAGTAATCTCTTCTTTTGTATTCTCCAGAGTTGATGTTGTCTCTCTGTTGAGAACCACAGGCCAAAATTGAAAAGCTAAAATATTCAATTTTAAGCACGCTGTTGGGTAAATACCCCACTCCACTACACTTAATAAAACCAAGATTAAAACCATTTGGCCAAAGTAACAAATTTCGCCAAACCGGAAGTAGGTATTCAGCTACATCCGGTCAAACACTCTATAAAAGGCTACCATTAACCATCCCAAACCAGTCTTGATAAAGGCCTGACACAGGCCGAAACGCGTTGACCAGCACTGGTAAGCCTTATTCTATTATTTACAACATCCTTAGGACCATATACACTATATTGTGTTTCTGTTTTTTCCACAGGTGATTGTTCGAGTTTTTTATATCTACATTTTATTTTTCATTTTTATTCTTCATTTTTATTTTTCACATCCCATTCCAACACCTATTATTGAAGTCACATACGTTTTGGAGACCATTAGGAGTACCACCATCAAAAGACTTTTTCTCACTTTTATATCAATTTTTTAACACCTTTTTGAAAATCTACCCTTTTTACTATTATTTTTTCATATCGTTTACAAACAACACAGTTTTTTCTGTGATATTGCCACACTGATTGCTGGTGCATCTGCACCTTTCTGACATTTCTATCACCATCCCTCAGAGAATCGAAATTACTGGAATATATTCCCTACATTCCATAGGACTAGAGACTCTTTTTGTACACTTCGTTCTTTCTTGCACATTTTTTTGCACATTTGACACATTTTTTTGCACATTTGACATTTTTTTGGATTCCATATCGATTGGCATTGCAAGCTTTATTGTTTTATCTCTGATTCTTTCACATCTATTTTTTACACCACTTCACCGTGAATTTTTTACCCTGCTTCAACCTGGATGTTTTAATAAGATTGTCTACTATTGTTTTTAAAATTGGAAATTGTTTTTGTGAAATACCTTGCTGACTAAATCGCTTATATTTAAATTTGACCTGTTTTTACCTGTTTTATAACCCAAGTTTTTTATATGATATATGTAATGTACCATGGATCCATGATAGTTTTGTATTGAACTTGTTTTTACCGTGCATTTACCTTTATTTATGTATTAAAAACACATTTTAGACCAATTTGGCTCTCCATCCAATTATACTCTAACCTAGCCTCCTTAGGGTAGGCGCCTGGGATTTTTCTTTTCTTTTCTTTTCTTTTCTTTAAAAAAAAAACAAAAAACAGTTCATATCCGCTTATCTCTTCATTCAGAATTAGTTACAAAAGTTATTATTTTCTTTCATGATTCAGATAACAGGATATAAAAATGGTTTAAAATGGTATTCTCTATCTAAATTGCTTCTTTCTCTTGGCATCCTTTGTTAAAGAAACAGCAATGCATATGTGTGAGCCAACAAAATGAGGCATGTTTAACCACCAATCAGTAGCTCCTGAGCCTTCCTAGGTATATTTTATAACAAAGGATACCAAGAGAAAGAAACAAATATATAAGAGAAGTATATTGAAAAGTTTTTTTAAAATTGCATGTTCTTTCTGAATTGTGAAAGTAAAAATGTGGGTTTAATTTTTTTTTTTTTTTTAAGTTTTCCCTCACCTTTATCTTTGATTGAATTTATAAAACATTCTGATAGTCTTACTCTCAACTTTCTTATTGTCTTACCTACAAACAACTTGTCATACGTGCAAGATAAAGCATAAATCCCCTCTGTTGAGTAACATTTGTTTCTTCTATAAGGTACGACGAGTCCACGGATTCATCCTTTACTTGTGGGATATTATCCTCCTGCTAACAGGAAGTGACAAAGAGCACCACAGCAGAGCTGTCTATATAGCTCCTCCCTTAGCTCCACCCCCCAGTCATTCTCTTTGCCTACTCTAAGTACTAGGAAGGGTAAAGTGAAAGCGGTGATAAAATATTACTTTTTAATTTCTTCAAGCAAGAGTTTTTTTGTTTTAAATGGTACTATTTACTCTCAGGCAGCAGATGGATGAAGACTTCTGCCTGGAGGATGATGATCTTAGCATTTGTAACTAAGATCCAGTGCAGTTCCCACAGAGGCTGAGGAGTACAGGAAACTTCATTGTGAGGAACGTTTTCATGCTATACAGCAGTGAGGTATGTTCAGTCATTTTTTTCTGGAGAGACTGTGTATTTCAGAAAGGCTGACAGTATCCCCATGAGGGTAAGGGTAAGCAGTAATCCTAAGAGCTATAGACAGGCATTACTAAGCTTGCATAAGGGGCTAATTAAAAAATGGTTGACACTGAGTTTTGAATGTTTGTGGGCAAACGTTTTATGAACTGGGAGTGCTGTTAACGTTTTGTGGGCAATAACGTTTTTGGGCAACTTTATTGAGGGTACACTTGGCTTATTTTTGGGTCTCAGAACCCACATGGCTAGTTTAAAACCGCTCTGGTGCAGTTCTTTGAGGCTGTAGAGACATCGAGTGAGATGGGCAGGGCCTATTTTCGCGCCTCAGATGCGCAGTTGTTTTCACTCAGCAAGCAGCAAGCTCCAACTCCTGAGGGCCCTTGTGAATGTTTTGGGCCAAATCGAAGCTTTAACCCCATATTCACTATCCCTGAGGGCAGGTAGGAGCCACAGCAGGGCTGTGGCAAGGTGCTGGGGGTGTTTTTTTCCGGATTTAGGCCTCATTTCAATCCGGTTTGCACATTAAAGGGTTAAATGTTAAATTTCCTTGTGGGCAAACTTAACTACACATATTGAGTCTGCATGCAAAAAAATTAAAAATTTGGTGCATTTTAAAGCAGTTTTGCAGAACGTGTATGCTTTTTTTCTCTTAAAGGCGCAGTACCGTTTTTTAAGATTGTTATTTTTTTTCACTAAATAAAGTGTTTTCATGCTTGTTTGTAGTCATTACTAGCCTCTTCAACATGTCTGGCATTGAAGAAAGTCATTGTTCAATATGTTTAGAAGCCATTGTGGAACCCCCACTTAGAATGTGTCCCTCATGCACTGAAAGGTCAATAAATTGCAAAGAACATATTTTAGCTACTAAAAGTATGTTGCAGGATGATTCTCAGTCAGAAGGGAATCAGGTTATGCCATCTAATTCTCCCCAAGTGTCACAACCATTAACACCCGCACAAGCGAAGCCAAGTACTTCTAGTGCGTCTAATTTTTTCACCCTGCAAGATATGGCCGCAGTTATGAATACTACCCTCACAGAGGTTTTATCTAAGCTGCCTGGGTTGCAGGGGAAGCTCAGTAGGTCTGGTGTGAGAACAAATGCTGAGCCCTCTGATGCTTTATTAGCCATATCCGAGTGTACCTCACAATGTTCCTGAGTTGGGGGTGAGGGATTTGCTGTCTGAGGGAGAGATTTCTGATTCAGGAAAGATGTTCCTCAGACAGACAGAGATATGACGGCTTTTTAAATTTAAACTAGAACACCTCCGCTTATTGCTCAGGGAGGTTTTAGCGACTCTGGATGATTGTGACCCCTATTGTAGTTCCAGAGGAATTGTGTAATAATGGGACAGATTTCTAGAGGTTCCTGCCTACACTGATGTTTTTCCGGTCCCTAAGAGAATTTCGGACATTGTTACTAAGGAGTGGGATAGACCAGGTATTCTGTTTGCTCCCCCTCCTACTTTTAAGAAAATGTTTCCCATATCAGACACCATGCGGGACTCGTGGCAGACGGTCCCTAAGGTGGAGGGAGCTATTTCTACCCTGGCTAAGCGTACAACTATATCTATTGAGGACAGTTGTGCTTTCAAAGATCCTATGGATAAAAAATTAGAGGGTCTCCTAAAGAAAATATTTCTTCATTAGGGTTTTCTTCTCCAACCTATAGCGTGCATTGTTCCTGTAACTACTGCAGCTGCTTTTTGGTTTGAGGCTCTGGAGGAGGCTCTTCAGGTTGAGACCCCATTAGATGATATTCTAGATAGAATTAGGGCTCTCAAGCTAGCTAATTCTTTCATTACAGATGCCGCTTTTCAACTGGCTAAATTAGCGGCAAAGAATTCAGGTTTTGCCATTTTAGCGCGTAGAGCGTTATGGCTTAAGTTCTGGTCTGCTGATGTGTCATCAAAATCTAAGCTTTTAGCCATCCCTTTCAAAGGTAAGACCCTATTCGGAGATCATTTCAGACATCACTGGAGGGAAAGACCATGCCCTTCCTCAGGATAAGACAAATAAGATGAGGACCAAACAAAATAATTTTCGTTCCTTTCGAAACTTCAAAGGTGGTCCCTCTACCTCTTCCCCTGCTGCAAAGCAAGAGGGGAATTTTGCTCAATCCAAGTCAGTCTGGAGACCTAACCAGACTTGGAACAAGGGTAAACAGGCCAAGAAGCCCGCTGCTGCCACCAAGACAGCATGAAGGGGTAGCCCCCGATCCGGGACCGGATCTAGTAGGGGGCAGACTTTCTCTCTTTGCTCAGGCTTGGGCAAGAGATGTTCAGGACTCCTGGCTTTAGAAATTGTAACCCAGGGGTATCTTCTAGATTTCAAAGATTCTCCTCTAAGGGGGAGATTCCATCTTTCTCAATTGTCTGTAAACCAGACAAAAAGAGAGGCATTCTTATGCTGTGTAGAAGACCTATATACCATGGGAGTGATCTGCCCAGTTCCGAAAACAGAACAGGGGCAGGGGTTCTACTCCAATCTGTTTGTGGTTCCCACAAAAGAGGGAACCTTCAGACCAATTTTAGATCTCAAGATCCTAAACAAATTCCTCAGAGTCCCATCCTTCATGATGGAGACCATTCGGACTATTTTACCAATGATCCAGGAGGGTCAATATATGACCACCTGTGGACCTTAAAGGATGCGTATCTACACATCCCTATCCACAAAATCATCACCAGTTCCTCAGGTTCACCTTTCTGGACAAGCATTACCAGTTTGTGGCTCTTCCCTTCGGGTTGGCCACAGCTCCCAGAATTTTCACAAAAGTGCTAGGGTCCCTTCTGGCGGTTCTAAGGCCACGGGGCATAGCAGTGGCGCCTTATCTGGACGATATCTTAATTCAGGCGTCGACTTACCAACTAGCCAAGTCTCACACAGACATCGTGTTGGCTTTTCTAAGATCTCACGGGTGGAAGGTGAACGTAAAAAAGAGTTCACTTATCCCCCTCACAAGAGTTCCATTCCTGGGAACTCTGATAGATTCGGTGGACATGAAAATTTTTCATGTCCACCCTGCCGAGCTCTTCATTCCATTCCTCGGCCATCAGTGGCTCAGTGTATGGAGGTAATCGGACTAATTGTAGCGGCAAAGGACATAGTTCCGTTTGCTCGCTTGCACCTCAGACCACTGCAACTATGCATGCTGAAACAGTGGAATGGGGATTATGCAAATTTATCTCTTCAGATAAATCTGGATCAAGAGACCAGAGACTCTCTTCTTTGGTGGTTGTCACAGCATCATCTGTCCCAGGGAATGTGTTTCCGCCGGCCAGCATGGGTCATAGTGATGACGGACGCCAGCCTATTGGGCTGGGGTGCAGTCTGGAATTCCCTGAAAGCTCAGGGTTTGTGGACTCAGGAGGAGGCTCTCCTCCCGATAAATATTCTAGAACTGAGAGCAATATTCAACGCGCTTCAGGCGTGGCCTCAGCTGGCTTCGGCCAGATTCATAAGATTCCAGTCGGACAATATCACAACTGTAGCATATATCAATCATCAGGGGGGAACAAAGAGTTCTCTAGCAATGATAGAGATTATCAAAATAATTAGATGGGCAGAGACTCACTCTTGCCATCTATCAGCAATCTATATCCCAGGAGTGGAGAACTGGGAAGCGGATTTTCTAAGTTGTCAGACTTTTCATCCTGGGGAGTGGGAACTCCATCCGGAGGTGTTTGCACAATTGATTCAGCAATGGGGCACACCAGAATTGGATCTGATGGCGTCTCGTCAGAACGCCAAACTTCCTTGTTACGGGTCCAGGTCAAGGGATCATCAGGCAGTACTGATAGATGCTCTAGCAGTACCCTGGTCGTTCAACCTGGCTTACGTGTTTCCACCATTTCCTCTCCTTCCTCGTTTGATTGCCAGAATCAAACAGGAGAGAGCTTTGGTGATTTTGATAGCACCTGTGTGGCCACACAGGACTTGGTATGCAGACCTGGTGGACATGTCATCTCTTCCACCATGGACTCTGCCTCTGAGACAGGACCTTCTGATTCAAGGTCTGTTCCAGCATCCAAATCTAGTTTCTCTGCGGCTGACTGCTTGGAGATTGAACGCTTAATTTTATCCAAGCGGGGTTTCTCTGAGTCGGTCATAGATACCTTGATTCAGGCTCGAAAGCCTGTCACTAGGAAAATTTATCATAAGATATGGCGTAAATATCTTTATTGGTGCGAATCCAAAGGCTACTCATGGAGTAAGATCAGGATTCCTAGGATTTTGTCCTTTCTCCAAGAAGGATTGGAGAAGGGGCTATCAGCTAGTTCCTTAAAGGGACAGATATCTGCTTTATCAATTCTACTGCACAAGCGTCTGGCAGATGTTCCAGACGTTCAGTCGTTCTGTCAGGCTTTAGTTAGAATCAAGCCTGTGTTTAAACCTGTTGCTCCGCCATGGAGTTTGAATTTAGTTCTTAAAGTTCTCCAAGGGGTTCCGTTTGAACCTATGCATTCCATAGATATTAAGCTTCTATCTTGGAAAGTTCTGTTTTTAGTTGCAATCTCTTCGGCTCAAAGAGTTTCTGAACTATCTGCATTGCAATGCGACTCGCCTTATCTTGTTTTCCATGCTGATAAGGTGGTTTTGCGTACCAAACCTGGATTCCTTCCTAAGGTTGTTACTAATAGGAATATCAATCAGGAAATTGTTGTTCCTTCTCTGTGTCCTAATCCTTCCTCTAAGAAGGAGTGTCTGTTGCACAACTTGGACGTGGTTCATGCTTTGAAGTTTTACTTGCAAGCAACCAAAGATTTCCGTCAAATATCTTCTTTGTTTGTTGTCTATTCTGGAAACCGTAGAGTTCAAAAAGCTAAGGCTACCTCTCTTTCTTTTTGGCTGAAAAGCATCATCCGTTTGGCATAAGAGACTGCTGGACAGCAGCCTCCTGAAAGGATTACAGCTCACTCTACTAGAGCGGTGGCTTCCACATGGGCTTTTAAAAATGATGCTTCTGTTGAACAGATTTGTAAGGCCGCGACTTGGTCTTCGCTTCATAACTTTTCCAAATTTTACAAATTTGATACTTTTGCTTCTTCTGAGGCTATTTTTGGGAAAAAGGTTCTTCAAGCAGTGGTGCCTTCTGTTTAACCATTTGTCTTGTCCCTCCCGTTCATCCGTGTCCTGTAGTTTTGGTATTGTATCCCACAAGTTAAGGATGAATCCGTGGACTCGTCGTACCTTATAGAAGAAAAGTAAATTTATGCTTACCTGATAAATTAATTTCTTCTATGGTACGACGAGTCCATGGCCCGCCCTGTCATTTTAAGACAGATTATATTTTTTGATTTTAAACTTCAGTCACTTCTGCACCTTGTAGTTTCTCCTTTTTCTTCCTGTACCTTCGGTCAAATGACTGGGGGGTGGAGCTAAGGGAGGAGCTATATAGACAGCTCTGCTGTGGTGCTCTTTGTCACTTCCTGTTAGCAGGAGGATAATATTCCACAAGTAAAGGATGAATCCGTGGACTCGTCGTACCATAGAAGAAATTAATTTATCAGGTAAGCATAAATGTACTTTTTATTTCATGGACTTTAAATCTATAGTTTATTCTTGTAGTTTCTAGCATGTATTTACAAGCAGAACAATGACCACAGGGGTACCTGTACAATCCTGGGGTTAGATAAGTATTTGCTTTATCCAAATAGAAATGACTGCTGGGTAACATGTTTTTTTAACATTTTGGGATCTACTATAGCTAATTATTTTTTATCCAATAATATATTTCAAAGAATCTGATTCTAGAATATTCCAATGTTTTTGTAATATTATTATTACTTGAGCCATTTATGTTAAAAATATTCAAGTCTGGGTGTCACTTTTTTGTATAACAATGTATGTCTACTTTTATGGCAAGAAATGTTGCCTTTTTGATACTTCTCTTACTGTATACTCTATCAGTCTCATTTCCAGTTATTTGGCTTAATTTTAATACTTCATCAGTTGCTAGAGTTACATCAACATTTTAAAGGGATATGAAACCTATTTTTTTTCTTTCATGATTCAGATAGAGCATGCAATTTTAAGCAACTTTCTGTTTTACTCCTATCATCAATTTTTCTTCGTTCTCTTGGTATCTTTATTTTAAAAAGCAGGGATGTAAGCTTAAGTGATGGTAAACTCACTATAATGACAATGTTATTTCCTAAAGCTTTTATTACACATATACTTTGTATACTCTAATTTCTTTACTAATCAATGTTTAAGACAGAGTAAATTACTTTTTTTATTTGCAGGATTGCCTGTCCCTGGCCGCCTCCGTGTAAAAATACTGATTGTGAAATTTGATTGACATATGGCACATCCAATAGCAGATGCACCATACGCCCTATGTATTTGATCTTCAGCACGCTCCCGTGCCGCTGCTTTGAGGGCTCTGAATTAGCAATGCACACTGCGCAAGTGCAGTTATCAGATGAGCCGACAGCGGCCTCATGTAAACAAACTGTTATGTGAGGGATATGCACATCTATATGTGAGGGATATGCACATCTATATGTGAGGGATATGCAGCTTTGGTGCAGCTTTGGAGGATTGTGTGAGATCTCGTGTTTTTTTAAAGCAAAAAGTTATCAGGCACTGAAGAATTATAGGAAGTGAAATATCCCCTATTTATAGTGTTCTAGATTGTGAAGAGTATTTACTAATTATCAAGGGGTGTGACATCTATATGTGAGGGATATGCAGTTATTCCCACTATGAGCTTAGCTTTGATCCTACCACAAGGCATGCCCGGACAATGCATAACCTGCACCAAGCTAAACAAGCCGCACTCACCGTTAGTTCTACCTCCCTGAGCGGGGAGAGCTGCGTCTGTTATCAGACGAGCCGACAGCGGCCTCATGTAAACAGTCTGTTTACATGAGGCCGCTGTCGGCTCATCTGATAACTGCACTTGCGCAGTGTGCATTGCTAATTCAGAGCCCTCAAAGCAGCGGCACGGGAGCGTGCTGAAGATCAAATACATAGGGCGTATGGTGCATCTGCTATTGGATGCGCCATATGTCAATCAAATTTCACAATCAGTATTTTTTACACGGAGGCGGCCAGGGACAGGCAATCCTGCAAATAAAAAAAGTAATTTACTCTGTCTTAAACATTGATTAGTAAAGAAATAAGAATATACAAGGTATATTTTGAAATAAAAGCTTTAGGAAATAGCATTGTCATTATAGTGAGTTTACCATCACTTTAGGAAGAAAATTTGATAATAGGAGTAAATTTAAAAATTGCTTAAAATTGCATGCTCTATCTGAATCATGAAATAAAACATTTGGGTTTCATATCCCTTTAAGAAATCTACAATTTGCAGTTCTCACTATACCTAGTGTATGCGCGCTGCTACTGTGTAATATGCTGTAGGTTTTCTATATAGATCCATAAAGATTTTACCCTCTTCTGCTTCCCTTATTTTTAAATAAACTCCACTCCCTTAACCCCTTCCCGCCATTAGGATGTTTCATGCCGTCCTAACTGCGCTGGGCTTTAGCGCCATTGGGATGGTATGAAACATCCTAGCCATTTGGCTGGACTGAAGCCATAACGGCTTCCTAACTGGGATCGCAGGCTGGAGGGAATGCGTAGCATCATAGGCACTCCCCCCTGACCCAATCCCATCATTGAAATGATGTGATCGCTTGAACGATTTACATTTTTACTTATTTGTTTACATTGAAACTTTGTTAAGATGTAACAAATAAGTACTGCCAGGAAGGGGTTAACATAAAAATTAATAATAATATATATATAAATATAAATGTGTGTGTGTGTGTATATATATATATATATATATCCAATGAAAGAAAGCACTCACAGGACTTCTTATTTGTGGGTTAACCAAAAAGGCAACTTAACTTTAATTTAAAATGACCCCTTCCTCAGAATATATATAAAGAGAGCAAAGGAAATGGCACACACCATCCTGTTAACACCCCGGTGCACTGCTAATATATATAAAGTCACTAAGAACCCCACGCCTGGCTCCAGCGTTCAGAGGTTCTCAAAGCAGGCACAAACACAGGGAATTTGAAACAAATCAGCCTTTATGTGAAACAAAAAAAATAAGAGCATTCGTTTCGGCTCACGTAGGAGCCTTTCTCAATGGAGGCCGTGCAGACATAAATTACAATGTACAAACCCATTATTTAAATACCCTCTACCAAATACTTAAATCAGCATCAGATGTTTTCAGAGACGCGCAATCATCCCGTCGTCACCAAAAGGGCGAGCAACTTACGGGACCTTTCGGTCATTAATGACCCCATTCACTGTTATGACAAACAGACATGGTTGCCTAAAGGAAAATTAGGTTGCTTCTATTGTGGAAGCTGTGTAACCTGTAACAGCTTATTGAGAGGGAGTTCCTTCCATCATCCACACACAAATAAACGATTTACCATCAGACACAGGCTGACATGCACATCGGAGTTTGTGATATACATCATCACCTGTCCTTGTTCTTACTATTACGTTGGAAAGACTGTGACATCGTTCCATGAACGACTTGCTAATCACAAGTCAGCTTTACGGTAGGCATTAGATAAAGGTCATTCAGACCAGCCTGTCACTATGCATTTTCTGCAAGCAGGAAACTCAGAATCCATCCTAAGATCGATGTTAATTGATCATGTCCCTCGACCTAGACATGAAGGTGATAGAGCATTGGCCTTATTATGTCTTGAATCAAGATGGATCTTCACGTTGTATACCCTATCTCCTAGGGGATTAAATTTGAACATAGATTTCGCCTGCTGCTACCGTAAATGATATGGATGATGGTGGTTGTCTGTGTAGTTTCTACCTACTCCTTGTAGTCTGAAGCTTATTTCATTTTGATGTTCATGAGTAAATGTATTTAATATAATACTAATATAACATTATTTTGCAATGGTTTAAGTGAACAGCTTCTGGGGACACCTAGCACTTTGATACCTACGGGTATAGATGGCGCAAATATTTGGTTAGTCCTGTAAGATTGCTGTATAGTGTATTGAGAGATTTTATTTTTGACACTTGCTATATTTGTATATATATATTGTTTGGTATATGCAGCCTCAGATGCTTTCCGGGCTCCGATCGTTTGTTTTACACTAGACTGCTCAGCTGACGGGCGCATTGTGTATACCGTCACCATGGTAATGGTATAAAGAATATTCCAGCCTCCAATTTCTTTAAAAGACCTTTATTTCATATAGGGTCCTGAGTAGAAATTACAACGTTTCAAGCCTAAACAGGCTCTTAATCATGTCAATCAATTATACATGATTAAGAGCCTGTTTAGGCTTGAAACGTTGTAATTTCTTCTCAGGACCCTATATGAAATAAAGGTCTTTTAAAGAAATTGGAGGCTGGAATATTTTTTATAGTTGGATTGACTGGGACCTGGCAAGTCCTTTATTCCGTGCCCCACTACAAGCAGAGAAGGTGTGCTGTTTTTCTAACCTTTTGGTGATCACCATGGTGATGGTTTCCACATGCGCATATTGATGACGACACTTTAGAGCGTCATTACTACTGACGCAGATTGACTTGATGGTTGGTATTTACTTGCGCACATTGATGACGTCACTTTGGAGCGCCGATTTTATTGATACATGTGGGCTGGTGACGACCGGATGATTGCGCGTCTCTGAAAACATCTGATGCTGGTTTAAGTATTTGGTAGAGGGTATTTAAATAATGGGTTTGTACATTGTTATTTATGACTGCACGGCCTCCATTGAGAAAGGCTCCTACATGAGCCGAAACGTTTGGGCAAGGCCCCTATTTTCTTGTTTCACATAAAGGCTGATTTGTTTCAAATTCCCTGTGTTTGTGCCTGCTTTGAGAACCTCTGAATGCTGGAGCCAGGCATGGGGTTCTTAGTGACTTTGCTATATATAAATAAATAAATATATATAAATATATATATATATATATATATATATATATATATATATATATATATATATATATATATATATATATAATCAGTTGACTCCAAAGTAACCACCTTACTTCAGTTACCATGCAACTTCTATTGAATCCAAAATAAATGCACTTACCTGAAATTTTAGATATTTTGGGGAAGCACACAAGTATTGTTATTGTTGTTGTTAACAATAATAATAATATTTCAATTGTGGAAACATAAAACCCATGAAAACTTCTAGGATAGGCTTGAACTGTTAAAAACTTGCACCTAGACTACAAGTTTTGTGGTACGCTGCGTTATGGCTATACCGCTTAAAAATTGGCCATTGCACGTGGAATGGTAGGCCTTCCGTATTACAAGTCACTGTGGTACAGCTTTAACACAAGCATTTTAGCCTTAACGCAACTCTCCATTCTGTACTCAAAACAATGACTTTTGAGAGCGGGATTCCATTGCGCCTTATTACAGGTTGTGCGGTCGACTAAAATCCTAGCGTTATGGCCTATACCACCCTGATCCATTCTGCAATCTGAGACCAGTAGTTATGGATTTTGCGAAACAAAAAAGGTTTCACAAAACTCTTAACTAAAATGTTACAAAGTACACTAACACCCATAGACTACCTAATAAGTAACCACTATTAAGTAAAAATTTAACTTTCATGATTGAGAAAGAGCATGCCATTTTTTACAACTTTTAAGTTTACTTCTGTTATCTAATTTGGTAGGCTCCGGAGCAGCAGTGCACTACTGGGAGCTAGCTGATTGTTGGATGCACATATATGCTTCTTGTCATTGGCTCAGATTGCTTCCAGTAGCGCACTGCTGTTCTATAAACAAAGGATACCAATAGAATGAAGCAAATCTAAACTATAAATGCGTTTGTAATGTCCGTCGTCGTCAGCAGTTGCGCACGCATCCTCAATGGAATGCTGGCAGCGCGAGGCAGCCAACAGAATGTTGGCTGCGCGCGCAGCCAAAAGAATTCACCTGGATGCAGCGAAGCAGCATCCCGGTGGATTCCGAAAATGGGAGGGTGGTCGGTGGATTCTTTCACTAACATATTAACCCCTTAAACCGCTAAAACCCAAATAACTAATTAAATTACTAAGCCTCCTAACCTAACACCTCCTAACCTATCACCCCCTAAATTAACACAAAATACCTAAACTAAAAAATACTAAAGTTACAAAAAATAAAAAAAGATAAGATTACAAAAAATAAAAAAGGCTAACATTACAGAACATAAAAAAACAAATTACCAAAGTTTACAAAATTAAACCTAATCCCTATGAAAATATAAAAACCCCCTAAAATAAAAAAAACCCTACTCTAAGAATAAACTACCAGCAGCCCTTAATAGGGCTTTTTGCAGGGCATTGCCCCAAGATAAACAGCTCTTTTACATTAAAAATACACTATGTCCAACCTAACAGTAAAACCCCTCACCCACCAAACCCCCCAAAATAAAAAACCTAACACTAAAAAAAACTAAATTACCCATTGCCCTAAAAAGGGCCTTTGTTGGGCATTTAGCTCTTTTACAAAATGCCCACCCTAATCTAAAAAAAAAAATCTAAGTCTAACCCCCAGGTTGGTACTCACCGTTCCTGAAGTCCGGTGGAGAAGGTCCTGTCCCATGCGGTGAAGTCTTCTTCCAAGCAGCGACCTCTTCTTTCTTCTTCCAGGATCATCCGGCACGGAGCGGAGGGCGGAGCTGAAGACCGATGACCACGGAGCTGAAGACTGGCGACCCAGGAGCTGAAGACAGGCGAACCTGGAACTGAAGACTGGCGACCGAGGAGCCATGGAGCATGGAGGATCCTCTTCGTACGATCGCCGCCGTTTTTTTTTTTAATTTTTAATTTAGATTAGGGTGGGCATTTTGTAAGGGCAATGCCCAACAAATGCCCTTTTCAGGGCAATGTGTAGTTTAGGTTTTTTAGTGTTAAGTTTTTTATTTTGGGGCGGGTTTACTGTTAGGGGGGACTTTGTGTATTTTTAATGTAAAAGAGCTGTTTATCTTGGGGCAATGCCCTGCAAAAAACCCTTTTGAGGGCTACTGGTAGTTTATTCTTAGAGTAGGGGGTGTTTTTATTTTGGGGGGACTTTTTATTTTCATAGGGATTAGGTTTAATTTTTTTAAGTTTAGTAATTTTGTTTTTTTATTTTCTGTAATATTAGATTTTTTGTTATTTTCTATAATTTTAGCTTAATTTAAATTTAGGTTTAATTTTCTAATTTAGATTAGGGTTTTTTTATTTTTTGGGGGGGAGCTTTTTAATTTTCATAGGGATTAAGTTTAATTTTTTTATTTTTAATAATTTGTTTATTTTTTCTGCAGTTCAATTTTTTTTATTCTTTATTAACACATAGACTGCCCTCTGGGCAGGCTTACCAACTAGTGTTATAATAAAAGCAAACTAGGAAATTGTTTAAAGTTTGTGCTCTGACTCATGAAAAGTACACATTGGGCTTTGTGCCCCTTTAAGCCACTTCTATCTTAAACATTTTAGGATATCCTTTGAGTCAAAATAAACTTTCTTTATTCAGAGAGAGATGAATTTTAAACAACTTACCAATCTACTTCCTTTAATACTACAGTGATTTTATATACACATTTTCTGAGGCACCAGCTACTACTGAGTTTAAAGGGACATTTATGTCAAAAGTCAGTGGGGCTTGTATTATGTGAGCAATGGCGCAAATAAAGTCATTACCGGATGATACAAGCACCTTAGGCTCCCTGAACAAGTTCTGTGTTTAAAATGCTGGTGCAAGGAGTATTTTTTAAAGAGACAGTATACACCCATTTTCAAATAACTGCATGTAATAGACACTACTATAACGAATAATATGCACAGATACTGATCTAAAAATCCAGTTTAAAACCATTTAAAAAACTTACTTAGAAGCTCCTAATTTAGCTCTGTTTAAAAGGTTACTGGAACACCCACTGCAAGTGGGACATTTCAGTTACTCCCCCCTCTCCCTTCCTTTGCATATGAAAATACCCTTTACCCCATCAGGAGCAAGCTGGAGTAGGTATACATCAGTATTCTCCTAAAACTTTGGGGCTTGGTTAGGAGTCTGAAAATCAGAGCAATGTTATTTAAAAATAAGCAAAACTATACATTTAAAAAAACAAAAAAAAACTGTATGGGCTATATAAATGGATCATCAACAAAACATTTGTGCAAAGAAAAATCTAGTGTACAATGTCCCTTTAAAGAAACAGCAAAGTCAAAATTAAGGGCCCCATTTATCAAAGCCAGGGCGGACAAGGTTTGCTTCTGAGAACCTGTGCGCCAGTGATTGCATATAGCGGGCAGCAATATGCTATCCAGATTTAAAAAGTATCTGCTTGTGCAATGCTGCCCCCTACTCACGCTAGCCCAATGGTGTGCGAGTAGGGGCTGTCAATCATCCCGGGTTAAAGTGTAAGGGGGGTGATAATAACCTGCCAGCTAAAAGCTGATGACCGCTGCTTAATAGCTATCAGCTGCAGCGAAGGCCCTTAAAGCAGCATACAAAGTTTGAAAAATGGAGCCATAAACATTCATGATTCAGACAGAACATACAATTTTAAACAACTTCCCAATTTACTTGTATTATAAAAATGCTTTTTTCTTTTAGTATTCTTTGTAGAAGCAAAAAACAAAGTTAGTCTGATAGAACCTTAGGAGCGTGCATGTGTCTTTAGCAAACGATGGCCTTGTTTCTCGACCTGTGGTATGTTTGCCCTTGGTGGTATGTGGGACATTGCCTAGGGGTACTCCAGGGATTGGCCTTCATTATTTTTTACCTGATGTAGCTACCTATTGTAAACATGACATGTCAAAGAATATCAATATCAGTTTCTCATTCTTACCTTCAAGCACTACCAACAAGGCAGAGTGTATTTCCTGCCTAGGTTAGATCACTGCTCAAATTGCTAAAACCTTAGATTCTGGCTTGTTAGTGACATGAGGCTGGAGTTGTGCTTTACTTATGTGAACAGAGAAAGTGTATTACTGTCACTAAGTGTCACAGAGATGTACCAGAAATATGTTCCACTGTGAAATAGATAAAGTGCATCATACTGTGTGCCACAGTAAAATGAGACAGATAAACTGTGTATAAAGTGGTTATTCATAATAGAAATATGGTACCATAAATATTTATTCTCTCATTGTACAGGAGTTTATTTTCCTCTTCTTTAATGTAAGAAGCATATTTATTGCATATAATTATTATTATCAATGGAATATATATATATATATATATATATATATATATATAATATATATATATATATATATATATGCCGATTTATCAAGTGTCTGGCGGACATGATCCGCTGTAGCTGATCATGTCCGCCAGACATCGATAAATGCCGACTGCATAGGCTGTTGGCATTTAGCATTGCACAAGCAGTTCTGGTGAACTGCTTGTACAATGCTGCCCCCTGCAGATTGGCTGCTAGCAGGGGGTGTCAATCAACCCGATTGTATTCGATCGGGCGGATTGCTGTCCATCGCCTCAGAGGTGGCGAACAAGTTAAAGAGCAGCGGTCTTAAAACCAATGCTTCTTAACTCCTGTTTCCAGTGAGCCTGGAGGCTCGCATGGAAACAGTGGTAGTGAAGTGCAGTGATAGGAGGCAGGGGAGGCAAATCAGAGAAAATAATTTTTTATTTCTGATTAATAATAAAAAAATATATATATTTTCCGTGGGGGGGGGGTTGGCCACGCCCCCCCCCGACCCCCCCACCCCACCGGCGCAATAAGGAGGCAGTGAGCCATACCGCTGCCCTACATGATTGCGCAACCTGGATGCTGAAATATGTTATTAGCTCACTTTGAGCTACAGCGCCACCCAGTGGTGGCTCACCAGGCCCATACACACTCCCAATAGAGGCGGTTCTCAAAACCGCCTCTATAATGGAGCTACATTTACATCCAATCAGCAACATCAGTGCTGCAGGGGAGGAGTGCCTGCCTGCTGGTCTTGGGCTGAGTGAGTGATGTCACATTTGGCGCCTTGGAGGGAAGAGCTGAACTGCTGCCAGACTGTAAAGAGGGAGATACTGCTGCTGCGTGCGCCGTAGAGACGAGTTAGGAACCAGCCATGTGGGAGAATTCAACTCACTCAGGTGTTTTTATATTTATTTTAAGTTTTCAGCACTGCCTAATCACTGCCTAATCTTGCACCACCGGCGTATACTCTGACTCTCCCTAAAACAGAGCAGCACACATGAACACTCTCACTCTGTGTAAGTCCTCTCCTCCACTTCCAAACAGCAGCTTCAAATTCAAAAATTACACGCTGCTTCTCACACATCCAGCTTGTCTTCTGTAACAGCCTGCACGCAGTATAGTGAGTGTTATTATAGCGCGCAGGCTGTTACAGAAGACAAGCTGGATGTGTGAGAAGCAGCGTGTAATTTTTGAATTTGAAGCTGCTGTTTGGAAGTGGAGGAGAGGATTCACACAGAGAGTGTTCATGTGTGCTGCTGGACACATCCCTGTATAATGGTAGGACGGTAGGCTGCATTTATTTTCCCTGGGGTGCTGACTGGGCTGGGTGCAGTGGCAATTTCCCCCCTGGCCACTATCAGTCACTCGAAGATGATGTGTAGGGGGTGTTTTCCAGCTGTTAAAAGGCAGCAGGCAAATAGCAGGTCTGTATCAGAGAAAGATTTTGAGACTCAGCTTAACTCCCAGCTTACAACAAGCAGCTAGAGAGAGGAAAAGAGAAGTCACACACTCCTAAACTCCACACTCATTCATGACAGGCAGCTGCAGGCACACTAATCACAGTGATACACATGCACCCGCGAACAATAGAAACACAACTGCCCCTTGCTTGACACTGCACTGAAGTAGTTTCACACAAAATCAGTGTAACAGAAACTTCTATCACATTGCGAGCTAGCAAAAAGATTTATAATACACTTTGCATAACAAATTAGGGTATTCGTTATTTCATCCTATATTAACACATTAATTCAGTAAAACGGCAGCATATAGTAACTTCAAAGTCACACTTCAATCTCGTAACAGTTCAGCTTGATTGGTCCTCATCAAGTGGAAAAAAAATAAACACACACTGATCCATATGTAACTGCTGTTTCCTCCCACGCTTGCCAGGTATGCGCTATGCTGATAATCTCAAACAATACTACAGCTTCCACAAGTTCATATTCCTCTCTTGGTGCTGATTATTTATGAGGTAGGAGTTGGAGGTCATAATGCCAGGCAACACTATCTCCTTACACTCCTTTCAGGCAGCCTCTTTTTTTTAACTGCTAAAACACTTTTTTTTAACTATGTCATTGCCAGAAGGGATTCCTGCCTGCAGTGAAAATATTAGTCAATAAAAAAGTTTTTAATAAAAATGAAGCAAAGAAATGTCACATGTAAAAAAAATATAATTCTTAAAGTTCACTGTCACTGACATGCTAGACTATTAAAGGGTAGAGTGTTAACTGTATAGAAAACGTTTTAGGTTTATTTTTGTATATACAATAATGGGTTTTGCAATTGCTGAATGGGCTGAATTTGCAAGGAGAGCATAAGTACAGTGTGAGAGAGTGTGTGTGTGTGAGAGAGTGTGTGTGTGTGAGAGAGTGTGTGTGTGTGTGAGAGTGTGTGTGTGTGTGAGAGAGTGTGTGTGTGTGAGAGAGTGTGTGTGTGTGAGAGAGTGTGTGTGTGTGAGAGAGAGTGTGTGTGAGAGAGAGTGTGTGTGAGAGAGAGAGTATGTGTGAGAGTGTGTGAGAGTGTGTGAGAGTGTGTGAGAGTGTGTGAGAGTGTGTGAGAGTGTGTGAGTGTGTGAGAGTGTGTGAGAGTGTGTGAGAGTGTGTGAGAGTGTGTGAGAGTGTGTGAGAGTGTGTGAGAGTGTGTGAGAGTGAGTATGTGTGAGAGAGAGAGTATGTGTGAGAGAGAGAGTATGTGTGAGAGAGAGAGTATGTGTGAGAGTGTGTGAGAGTGTGTGTGTGTGAGTAAGTTAGGCAGAAAACATAAGCCAAATATCAGATTGCTATATATTTACTTAATTAGAATTCTATCAGCCAATCGGAATTAAGGTAGAAAAAATCTTATTGGCTGGTGCAATCAGCAAATAGGATTGAAGTTCAATCCTATTGGCTGATCCAATCAGCCAATAGGATTGAGCTTGCATTCTATTGGCTGTTCCAATAAGCCAATAGAATGCGAGCTCAATCCTATTGGATGATCGGAATCTAAGGGACGCCATCTTGGATGACGTCACTTAAAGGAACCGTCATTCAGTAAGAGGTCTTCGTTTGAAGAGGATGCTCCGCGTCGGATGTCTTCGTTGAGGACTTCGGCCTGGTTGGATGAAGACTTCTGCTGCTTCCTTGAGGATGGATGTCCGGTCTTAAGGGGGTTAGAGCTAGGTTTTTTTAAGGGTGTATTAGGTGGGTTTTATTTTTTAGATAAGGGTTTGGGCCGCAAAAGAGCTAACTGCCCCTTTAAGGGCAATGCCCATCCAAATGCCCTTTCCAGGGCAATGGGGAGCTTAGTTTTTTTAGATAGTATTTTATATGGGGGGGTTGGTTGTGTGGGTGGTGGGTTTTACTGTTGGGGGGGTTTTTTGTATTTTTTTTACAGGTAAAAGAGCTGATTACTTTGGGGCAATGGCCCGCAAAAGGCCCTTTTAAGGGCTATTGATAGTTTAGTTTAGGCTAGGGGTTTTTTTTATTTTGAGGGGGCTTTTTATTTTGATAGGGCTATTAGATTAGGTGTAATTAGTTTAAATATCTTGTAATTTGTTTATTATTTTCTGTAATTTAGTGTTTTTTTGTACTTTAGCTAATTTAATTTATTTAATTGTTAATTTAGTTAATTGTAGGGTTAGGTGTTATTGTAACTTTGGTTAGGTTTTATTTTACAGGTACTTTTGTATTTATTTTAGTTAGGTAGTTATTAAATAGTTAATAACTATTAAATAACTATTCTACCTAGTTAAAATAAATACAAACTTTCCTGTAAAATAAAAATAAACCCTAAGATAGCTACAATGTAACTATTAGTTATATTTTAGCTAGCTTAGGGTTTATTTAACAGGTAAGTATTTAGTTTTAAATAGGAATTATTTAGGTAATAATATTAATTTTTATTTAGATTTCTTTAAATTATATTTAAGTTAGGGGGTGTAAGGGTTAAGGTTTAGGGATTAATACATTTAGTATAGTGGCGGCAACGTTGGGGCAGCAGATTAGGGGTTAATAAATGTAGGTAGGTGGCGGCGATGTTAGGGATGGCAGATTAGGGGTTAATAATATTTAACTAGTGTTTGCGAGGCAGGAGTGCGGGGGTTTAGGGGTTAATATGTTTATTATAGTTGCGGCGATGTCCGGAGCAGCAAATTAGGGGTTAAAAATGTTATTTTAGTGTTTGCGATGCGGGAGGGCCTCGGTTTAGGGGTTAATAGGTAGTTTATGGGTGTTAGTGTACTTTTTAGCACTTTAGTTATGAGTTTTATGTTACGGCGTTGTACCATAAAACTCTTAACTACTGACTTTTAAATGAGTTAGGACTCTTGACAGGGTAGGTTGTACCGCTCACTTTTTGGCCTCCCAGGACAGACTCGTAATACCGGCGCTATAGAAGTCCCATAGAAAAAAGACTTTACAAAGTTTACGTAAGTCTTTTTTTGCGGCCAAAAGGCCAAAAAAGTGTGCGGGGACCCTAAACCGGCAAGACTCGTAATACCAGCGGGCGTAAAAAAGCAGTGTTAGGACCTGTTAACGCTGCTTTTTTACCCTAACGCACAACTCGTAATTTAGCCGATAGTTTTTTTTGTGGCACAAATCAGCACAAACAAACTGTATATTTGCTTTGAAAATTTAATAACATGGATTGCAAACTAGGCGGGGTTAGATCAACTATAATGCTCAATATTTCCAAAACCAAACCGGCACAAACGTTATATTTTTTTAGCACAAACCAACAGAAAACCTGCAAAAACAAATGGTATATTTGTTTTTAAAATGTAATAATGTGTGGTGCAAAGTTTAATCATATATAATGCTCAATATTTCAAAAGCAAAACTGGCGCAAATGTTTGATTTTAATGCACAAATCAGCACAAAGGCGGCACATACAAATGGTATATTTTTTAACATTTTATAATGTGGGGTGCAAAGTGGGTGGAGTCTGATCAAATATAATAATCTATATTTCCAAAACCATACTGGCACAAACCTACGTTTTTGCAACACAAATCAGCACAAACACAGCAAAAACAAATGGCATATTTGCTTTTAAAATGTAATAACATGGATTGCAAAGTGGGCAATGCTCAATATTTCCAAAACTAAACCAGCATAAACATTAATTTTTTTAAAGCATAAATCAGCAGAAACACAGCACAAATAAATGGTATATGTTTTATAACATTTTAAAAACACAAAGTTTTTTTACACAGCTAAGGCGAATTGGATCATTACATAATTTTTACTGGCAAAAAACAAAGCAGCACAAATAAAAATGTTAATGGGACAAAGCGGCAAAATCACAGCACTAACCAACCAGCCCGTTTCACGTCTTTTGGCTGTTGAATGGGGGCTGCTTGACCATTGGTGACCATTATTAAATTGTTAATAAATAAAATACAAAATGAAATAGAGCAGAGATTTAAACAGCACAAATGCAGCACTAACCAACCAGCCGGTTTCATGTATTTTGGCTGTTGTAGGGGGGCTAGGTGACATTTATTATATCACTAATAAGTAAAAAATTAAACAAGATAAAACGGATATTTAAATGGCACAAACAAGCACAAACATAGCACTAACTAACCAGTCTTTTGGCTGTTGTAGGGGGGCTGGGTGACCTTTGGTTCCAAAACCAAACCAGCACAAACGTTAATTTTTTTAGCACAAATCAACAGAATCTCTGCACAAATGAATGTTATGTTTGTTTTTAAAATGTAATAATGATGAGTAAGCGGAGTTTGATCATATATAATAGCTTAATATGTCCAAACGCAACTGGCACTAATGTTAGTTTTTAAACACAAATCAGCAGAAACACAGCACACATGAATAGTCTATTTTTATTTACATTTTCAAAGCTAAGGTGAATTGGATGATGGGTTACATAATTTTCACTGACAAAAAAACAAACTGTTATAACTAAAAAACCAAAGCAGCACAAAAAAATGTTTAACGGCACAAACCACCAAGCCCAGTTTCATGTGTTTTGGCTGTTGTAGGGGGGCTAGGTGACCTTTTGTGACCTTTACTAAATTGCTAATAAGTCAAAAACAAAACACGATAGAACGGAGATTTAAATGGCACAAACGTAGCACTAACCAATCAGCCCTGTGTCATGTCTTTCGGCTGTTGTAGGGGGGCTGGGTAACCTTTGGTGACCTTTATTTAATCTGCAATAACTCAAAAAACAATTGCTATTATCTTAAAAATAAAAGCAGCACAAATCTAAATTTTTGCGGCACAAAACAGCACAAATTTAGCACTAACAAACACAGTGGATTTTTGTATTTGTGCCAGTTGTAGGGGGGCCAGATTTACACAGCCGAAAGATCAATATTTGTGCTACACTTGGGGTGCATGGGAAACATCTGTAAGCCTACAGGGGTACTTGCTACAAAAAGGTTGTGAAACACTGGTCTATGGCACCAGTGTTTGCAACATAGTATAACAATGAAACTGCAAAACCTGCTGCCTGATGGCTAAAGGCACGTGCATGCTGCTGAGCTCACCTTTTACACTTTAACAAAGGATAGAAAGAGAACAATGAAAAAGTGATAACATGAATTTGAAAAGTTGTGTAAAATGTCATGCTCTATCCATTCAATTTAAAGGGACATTCCAGCCAAAACTGGAATCCACATGGATGCATTTAAGTTGTTAATAGAGGCATTTTTGTAATTTACATGTAATAGCAAAAATGTTTTTAAACACAGCACTTGCTCAGAGAACCTAAGGTGCTTGTAACATCTGGTAATAGCTCAATTTATTAATTGCTGACATGATACAAGCCCCACTGGTGCTCTGAGCAGCTGCAATATTTAAAATGCTGGTGCACTGAGAATATCTAGCTATGCTTCACATGCACGTGCAGAGAAAAGTGCTAACTCTAAAACAGTGATAACTTTTACTATAAGCATTTTTGCCAATACATGTATATTGCAAATATGTTTCTATTCAAAGATGTAATTAATCTATGTGCATTTACATTTTGACCCTTTAAGTTTAATTTTGGCTTCACTGCCCATTTAAGTACACCCTTGAAACAGCTATAGGGGCTGATTTATCATGCTCCCTACGGAGCTTTATGCCCCTTGTTTCCAGCGAGCCTGAAACAGAAGTTATGGAGCAGTGGTCTAAAGATCGCAGCTCCATAACTTGTCCGCCTGCTCTGAGGCGGCGGACAGCTATCCATCCAATCGAATATGATCTGGTTGATTAACACCCCCTGCTAGTGGATCTGCAGGGGGATGCATTGCACTAGCAGTTCACAAGAACTGCTGGAGCAATGATAAATGCCGACAGCATTTATTGATGTGTGGCGGATATGATACATCGTATCATGTCTGCCGCACATTATTAAATATACCCCATAGAGTTTATTAGAAGCATTTTTGCTACTACATATACATTGCAAGAAATGCTTTCTGTTTAAAACTGAAATTGTGGGCATTCCAATTTGGGCTGAAATGTTCCTTTAAGGCAGAAGAAAATTATGTTATAAACCAGTTATAAATGAGTTGAAATTGCTTCTTTTAAAAACACACACAAAAAATACAAATAAATTAAATCGGCCTTTCTAATAGGTGTGGACAGGCAGTAAATCAAGATCTATTTTCTGAACGTGCATATTCTGCTCATGTTTTTATTTAATATTCTGCGTTTATTTTGAAAATGTTTCTCTTTCTTGTTCAGAAAAAAAAAATACCATTGACATTGATGAGGTTAACAAAATGTAATTCTATACAAGTTTAACAAAAAACAAGTAGAAAATATATTATAGTGTCACACACTTACTTACCCCTGCAAGAAGACAAAAGCTGAAGAGGAGATGCTTCAATGACAAACTTTTCATGATTAAAACTTGTGGAATTTAACACACCTGTACTATGCACTTGTCATGTATATCATCTGCTTTGACTGATGCAGTATACAAGCAGTCATATTATTTACCATTTATAATTTCATTTTGGGTTTCTGAGTTAGAATTTTAAGTTTATAAAATGGTTGATTACCATTCATTCACATAAATACATAAACAGAATGTTAAGAGATTTACCAATGAAAGGAACAGTAGCGTTAAAAAAAACCCAACTTATTACATAAAAATAATTTCCATTAAAATAGTGACGTGTTTCTTGGCGGTCAACGCCATTTCCTCAGACTGTTATAATAGAAAATAACTGCTACCTATTTAAATCGATATGCTCCAATAAAAAAACAGAAAACACACCTCGTTTGCAGATAAACAGAGTATAAAACATGTCATTGGGTCACAATAAATCAATAACACCTCCTCCTATAGCATTAGATATGTATACAAATGATTTAGTAATGAATACACAAATATTTACAGATATTATTTGGTACACACAGGCAATAAATACATGTGACATTCTCCCATTATTAATAATAATAAACTTGAATATGCACAATTACAAATGCATACTGTACATATGAATATTGGTTATGTAGTATAATATGTATTGCAAATAGTCCTCACCCATATATCACTACAAGACAACATGCATTCTCCAAATGATAATACTGATCCTTATTACCTGTAATCAAAAGGTAACCAGAATATGCTTAACAACAAAATAACTTTTAGGTCATCATATAGAGAATACACCTCTTTTAAAATCTGCCAAAAGTGAACATTATAATAATGCATAAACAGATACAATACAACACGCTATCCTATTTGTATCCATCTATTGTTTACTGCACATGATATTAATAGTGAGACAACATGATAAAATGTTTAGCGATTTGTGCTATCCTATTTGCATTAATATAAAAATGTGTGCTTGGGACTTCTAAATATAAAGTTACGTGTTTAGACTAATAAATCTAAATAGACAATACATGGTGTCAAATATTACTAAACAAAATGTGATATAAAAACAAAACAAATAACTAACAATAAGTACTAACAATAATAAAATTGTGTGCTATAATTAAAATGCAGCCAAATCTATATTTAAATTAAGTCCATGTGGGTGAAGTGTGTCGAGTGTATAAATCCAGAAGGTCTCCCTCTGGCGTAACCTAGCAAATCTATTATATCTGTGAGATCTTAGAATATGTTCTATAGGAGTGATACTAAAACACTTTAAATCTCCACCATGTTTTGCATTACAATGTTGAGACACATTATGATACAGAAAGTTGTTCCTCATATTCCTAAAAAGCTCAGACCACCTATAGCTTGGACGTCTACAAGTGCACCCCACGTACTTGACACCACATTTGCAGTTAAGTAAATAGTTAACACGCAAATGATATGTCTTTTTATGGGATAAACACATGTTAAAAAATCTGATTTAAAAGCAGTTTTCCCATGTGTGATGAATTTACACATTTTGCCATTTTTGTCCCTATATTTAAAAGAGCATTTTTTATTCTATCCATGCATATTAGGTGATTCTTTCTTGCAATTTTGTCATAAGGTCTCAGGTCATGTTTTACTACCTGCAATATTCTGACTACAATTTCTTGTAGTTAGTATTACGTGGATGAAATATGACAAGAAATAGTCTATTATTAGCTATTACATGTGGATATGTAGCTAAGGATAACGATCTGCTAATTATTAACTGAAATAAGCAGAATGCAGTCACTTAGCATTTGATAAAGTATTTTAGCAAGGTAGTAATGAATAGGGATGGGCGAATGTGTATATATTCGAATTTGAATGTTAGAACGAATGTTATTGTAGAAATTCGATTTACATAATAGAATGTTGATAAGAACGAATATTCTTAAAAGTTTGATTTTCGAAAGTTATTTACAGTTTTCGAATGTCACATTCGAATTCAAATGTCACATTCAAATTCGAATGTCACTTTCAAATTTGAATGTCACTTTCAAATTCGAATATTACATTTATAAAAAACAATTGTAGACGAGAAACACTATTTAGAATTTGAATGTCACAATTGAATCTAATATCACATTTGAATCGAATATCTTATTTGAATCGAATATCACATTCAAATTCGAATATTACTTTTAAAACACAGTATTAGACTAGAAATACTATTTCAAATTCGAATGTGACATTCGACTGTAGCATTTGAATTCGAATATTACATTTATTAAACACAGTTATAGACTAGAAATACTATTTCGAATTTGAATGTCACATTCAAATTCGAATATTACATTTCGAAATTGAATGAATAGATAGCTAAACATTCTATTATTCGAACAAATATTTTTGAATTTTATTGAAAAATTCGAAAATTCGAACATAGAATGTTAGAATGTTATATAAACATTCAAAATTCGATTCGAACAAATGAATGTACCAAAATTAGTTTTAAATTTCGATATTTTAGAAACATTCGCCCATCCCTAGTAATGAATATCAACAGGTCAAAAGAGATATGTTTAGAAACAGCAAGCACAGAGTTAACTTGATTTGCTTGAGATGCTAATTTGACAACTGGTCAGAGAAATGTGTTCAGAGACAGCAAGCAGTGAATTAACCGAATAGCAATTAGTTAATATGATAAAGCAACTATGCAATATGTAGACAGGTTCACAGCATGCAAGTGTAAGCATTAATCATGGTAGTGTATACAAGGCAGTTCATATGTTTGCATAAGATCAAATTAAAGTTTTTTTCTGATTGCAGAGAGTAGGCAGCGGATTCACAGCTAGATATAAAACAGTGGTAATATAAAAGTTCAAAAGTCACTTCAATATTCTCAGAATACTTGCGGTCATTAGATGGAAGTATTAGACAGAGAGAGAAACAAACTGGAGTTATCCCCTGATGAAGTAGAGCAAGAAGGGAGCTGTGACACACTGAAACTGAAAGGCAAAATTCCTGCAGTAGCTTATTCCAGATAGCTGAATCTTCCAGATGAGGAGGCTGTGAATAAGCAGGTTAAGTGCAACAAGTAAGAGGAGTTAAATTCACAGTAGTAACTTTAGACCAACAAGTCCTCAGGTTTAACAGGAGAGTGTATACTACTTGAGAATACTCAAGCAGCTAGCTAAGCTTACAGCTGGCCTAAATAGTGTCATACAGAGAGGTGGGTAGAGTTATAGTTTTAAAGGTACACTACCTGACTAGGTGCTAGATGACTTTTGAGGGTTGGTGCCCTTTTAAAAACTTTTTTTTTTAGTTTTATCCTCAATTACTTTATTCAAGACAGGATCCTTTCTAAGGATACTCCAATATTTATTTATAGCTTGCCTGGTAGCTTCATGGTTACTATTAGACATGTGCGATTCGTTTTGGATTAATTCGGAAATTCGGAAAATTCTGTAAATTCGGAGATTCGGATCGATTCGAATTTCCGAATTAAAATACTTCCGAATCTACCGAATGAATATGAATTAGCTGCCGTATCTAGCGAATAAATCTGAATTAGCTGGGTAAATTTGGCATTCCCCCATAGGAAACAATGGGGCAGTTGCGGCTGAAAAAAAAACCTAACACCTGCAAAAAAGCAGCGTTCAGCTCTTAACGCAGCCGCATTGTTTCCTATGGGGAAACACTAAGTCTGCACCTAACACCCTAACATGAACCCCGAATCTAAACACCCCTAATCTAACACTTATTAACCCCTAATCTGCCGCCCCTGCTATCGTTGACACCTGCATTATCTTATTAACCCCTAATCTGCCACTCCGGACACCGCCGCCACCTACATTATAGCTATATACCCCTAATCTGCTGCCCCCCCAACGTTGCCGCAACCTAACTACAAGCATTAACCCCTAATCTGTCGACCGGACACCGCCGCCACCTACATTATAGCTATGAACCCCTAATCTGCTGTCCCTAACATCGCAGACCCCTATATTATATTTATTAACCCCTAATCTGCCCCCCCCAATGTCACCGCAACCTAACTACAAGTATTAACCCCTAATCTGCCGACCGGACATCGCCGCCACTATAATAAATGTATTAACCCCTAAACCGATGCACTCCCGCCTCGCAAACACTATAATAAATTTTATTAACCCCTAATCTGCCCTCCCTAACATCGCCGCCACCTACCTACAATTCTTAACCCCTAATCTCCCGCCCCCAACGTCGCCGCTACTATAATAAAGTTATTAACCCCTAAACCTAAGTCTTACCCTAACCCTAACACCCCCCTAACTTATATATAATTTAAATAAAACGAAATAAATTTACTATAATTAAAAAAAAATAATCCTATTTAAAACTAAATACTTACCTGTAAAATAAACCCTAATATCGCTACAATATAACTAATAGTTACATTGTAGCTATTTTAGGATTTATATTTATTTTACAGGCAACTTTGTATTTATTTTAACTAGGTACAATAGCTATTAAATAGTTATTTACTATTTAATAGCTACCTAGTTAAAATAATTACAAAATTACCTGTAAAATAAATCCTAACCTAAGTTACAATTAAACCTAACACTACACTATCATTAAATAAATTAAATACAAATACCTACAAATAAATACAAATAAATACACTAACTAAAGTACAAAAAATAAAAAAAGAACTAAGTTACAAAAAATAAAAACATAATTTACAAACATTATAAAAATATTACAACAATTTTAAGTTAATTACACCTACTCTAAGCCCCCAATAAAATAACAAAGCCCCCCAAAATATAAAAATTCCCTACCCTATTCTACATTAAAAAGTTACCAGCTCTTTTACCTTACCAGCCCTTAAAAGGGCCTTTTGCGGGTCATGCCCCAAAGAATTCTGCTCTTTTGCCTGTAAAATAAAAATACATCCCCCCATCATTAAAACTCACCACCCACATACCCCTAATCTAACCCAAACCCCCCTTAAATAAACCTAACACTACCCCCCTGAAGATCTTCCTACCTTGAGTCGTCTTCACTCACACGAGCTGAATTCTTCATCCAATCCGGGCGATGTCTTCATCCAAGCGTGGCACTGAAGAGGTCCATCATCCGGCTGAAGTCTTCATCCAAGCGGGGGCTGAAGAGGTCCATCATCCGGCTGAAGTCTTCATCCAAGCGGGGGCTGAAGAGGTCTTCCATCCGGCTGAAGTCTTCTATCAAGCGGCATCTTCAATCTTCTTTCTTCCGGCTCCATCTTCATCCAGCCGACACGGAACATCCTTCCTCCACAACGAACTCCAGATGAATAAAGGTTCCTTTAAATGATGTCATCCAAGATGATTTTATCAGCCAATCGGAATTAAGGTAGGAAAAATCTGATTGGCTGATTTAATCAGCCAATCAGATTCAAGTTCAATCCGATTGGCTGATCCAATCAGCCAATCAGATTGAGCTCGCATTCTATTGGCTGTTCCGATCAGCCAATAGAATGCGAGCTCAATCTGATTGGCTGATTGGATCAGCCAATCGGATTGAACTTCAATCTGATTGGCTGATTTAAATCAGCCAATCAGATTATTCCTACCTTAATTCCGATTAGCTGATAGAATCCTATCAGCCAATCGGAATTCGAGGGACGCCATCTTGGATGACGTCATTTAAAGGAACCTTCATTCGTCGGGAGTTCGTCGTGGAGGAAGGATGTTCCGCGTTGGTGGGATGAAGATGGAGCCGGAAGAAAGAAGATTGAAGATGCCGCTTGATAGAAGACTTCAGCCGGATGATGGACCTCTTCAGCCCCCGCTTGGATGAAGACTTCAGCCGGATGATGGACCTCTTCAGCGCCACGCTTGGATGAAGACATCGCCCGGATTGGATGAAGAATTCAGCTCGGCTGAGTGAAGACGACTCAAGGTAGGGTAGTGTTAGGTTTTTTTAAAGGGGGTTTTGGGTTAGATTAGGGGTATGTGGGTGGTGGGTTTTAATGTTGGGGGGGTTGTATTTTTATTTTACAGACAAAAGAGCAGAATTCTTTGGGGCATGCCCCGCAAAAGGCCCTTTTAAGGGCTGGAAAGGTAAAAGAGCTGGTAACTTTTTAATGTAGAATAGGGTAGGGATTTTTTTTATTTTGGGGGGCTTTGTTATTTTATTAGGGGGCTTAGATTAGGTGTAAGTAGCTTAAAATTGTTGTAATATTTTTATAATGTTTGTAAATTATTTTTTTATTTTTTGTAACAGTTCTTTTTTTATTTTTTGTACTTTAGTTAGTGTATGTATTTGTATTTAATTGTAGGTATTTGTATTTAATTTATTTAATTTATTTAATGATAGTGTAGTGTTAGGTTTAATTGTATCTTAGGTTAGGATTTATTTTGCAGGTAATTTTGTAATTATTTTAACTAGGTAGCTATTAAATAGTAAATAACTATTTAATAGCTATTGTACCTAGTTAAAATAAATACAAAGTTGCCTGTAAAATAAATATAAAACCTAAAATAGCTACAATGTAACTATTAGTTATATTGTAGCTATATTAGGGTTTATTTTACAGGTAAGTAGTATTTAGTTTTAAACAGGATTAATTAATTTATTTAATTAATTTAATGATAGTGTAGTGTTAGGTGTAATTGTAACTTAGGTTAGGATTTATTTTACAGATAAATTTGTATTTATTTTAGCTAGGTAGTTATTAAATAGTTATTAACTATTTAATAGCTATTGTACCTAGTTAAAATAAATACAAAGTTGCCTGTAAAATAAATATAAATCCTAAAATAGCTACAATGTAACTATTAGTTATATTGTAGCTATATTAGGGTTTATTTTACAGGTAAGTATTTAGTTTTAAATAGGATTAATTTATTTAATTATAGTAAAAAATCCGAATTGATCCGAACCGAAACCGAACCGAATTTTTTCGCCATGCACATATCTAGTTACTATTATACTGAGTGTGATGAACATCATATTACTGGGATTTGCTTTGTTCTCCCCTGTTGGTTAACTACCTTAGATTTTGCCAATGTTAGATCTCTCTCATTCGATCTAGCCCTCAAATAACCGTCCTCAATGATTTCCTGTGGATATCCCTTATCTTTAAAGCGAATGTAAATTTTGATGATAAAGTGCCCGTTTTTAAAAAATTTGATTAAAAACAGGGGCACTTTAATTCACTTTCACATTTCAATCATGTTTTGAAAATACCTTTTAATCTTGACAGTTATTCCAGCTTCCCCCGGTCGTCGCAAGCCTCTTCCTACATCAGAAATGATGGATCGGTCATCCTCCAATCACGGTTTCCCCGCCCCGGGGGAATCAGTGTCTGATTCAACACTGTGATTGGAGGAAGCCAGATTCCTTATTTTAGACCCAGTAAGAGGCTTTGCGATGGGCAAAGGAGGCAATGCAGCGGCTGTCAAGATTGAAAGGTATTTTCACAACAGGAGTAAAATGTAAATTTTGATGAATTAAAGTGCCCCTGTTTTTAATAGAATTTTTAAAAAAATGGGCACTTTATCATCAAAATTTACATTCACTTTAAACTGATTTTCTTCTACAAGATATGACGAGTCCACGGATTTCATCCTTACTTTTGGGATTTATCCTCCTGCTAACAGGAAGTAGCAAAGAGCACCACAGCAGAGCTGTATATATAGCTCCTCCCTTCCCTCCACCTCCAGTCATTCTCTTTGCCTGTGTTAGTGATAGGAAGAGGTAAAGTGAGGTGTTAGTTTAGATTCTTCAATCAAGAAGTTTTTTATTTTAAAATGGTGCCAGTGAGTACTATTTTTCTCAGGGACAAATCGTCAGTCTGGATTCCCAAGAGGAATGGAGACATTAATTTGTTCTGCCCTGATGTTGATGATCTTTGCAAAACATTATCTAAGATCCATTCTGGTTCCCACAGAGCTTCTGAAGGTAGTGCAAGAAAAATCTTCAGTGTGGAGAACGGTGTCATGCTACAAGCAGCATTGAAGTATGTTCAGTCCTTTACTTCTGGGGAGACTTGTTATATCAGAACTGGCTGACATTATTCCCTACCGGGGAAAGGGTAAGCAGTAGACCTATATGCTTTATGGTGGTACTGGAATTACCGTTTTTTATATTGAATGCTTTATGTTATATGTGAGTCAATATGGGCTAGACAGTGGGAGATGCGGTTGAGAGTCTGTTCTAATTTTTGTTTAAATAATTTTTATTGAGGTTGAAAAGATAGACCACCAAAAACAAATACTGTTACAAATATCACAAAGAAAGACAAAAGGATACATTAGTCATAAGAGCCACATCAATAAATCAATCCTGTTTCGTCACAGAACAGAGAAAAAAGAGTAGACCTCACATTTTTTGTTTTTTTGTAGCCTTAATACAACATAAAGTAAAAAAAGCACTGGCATATAATAGTAAACAAATGTACAGTCTATACTGAAAATCAAACATTGTAGTAAGGGGGGGGGGGGGAATATATACCATATAGACCCAGAATATGATAATAAAAAAAGAAGATGAAATAGGGGAGGGTAGCTTCAAAATGCGGTATGTATCGAGGCAGACCGCGCTGTAAAACCCTAGACACCATCCCCAGGCGTCAGAGTCTCATATGGGGAAAAAAGGGAGGGGAGGGAGGAGGGGAAGGGAAGGGAAAGGGAGGGATAGGATGGGATGGGGGGGGGCGAGAATAGATATTTGGCATAAAAATTCACCTAGAGAGGCTAAAAGTGATATATATAGATAATCAATATGGGTTATAGAACACTTCCAAAACAAAAAACGTTTTAAATGGAGGGGATAAAGCTGACAAAGTTAAATTCAAAACTGACATAAAAGCGCTTATTAAGTAATATGCGACAAGTAAGGGATATATGAACTTTCCATAGGATTCCTCAAAAATCTAAATTGTAAATAGTAATAGGCTAGCCACAAGGTGCAACTTGAACCTAAGTTTTCTGCTTATAAGACAAAGCATTATAAGGTCATTATTGATAGAGATGTATAAAAATAAAGGTATGGGGAGGGATGGGTGTAAAAAGAGTTAACAATAGTTATAGGGAGTGTCTCAACAGGTATTCTAATACAATGTATGCAAACGCTTGTTGCCACATGAGTGCGGGCCCTACACCCACCAGCAACCAAAAACGATTAGAGCATAAAACAGCCTGTTACTAAATTAGTGTCTAAGCATACCTGTAAAATATTCCAACAAAGATCCCTGATAGAGAAAGCTCTATTACCTCCTCCCGTTAAACTAAAAAAAGAAAAGCAGATTAGCCCTAACTTAATTATAATTGAGGAACCTATCTATACAGAAAGCAGTTTCAATACACATCACGGAACATGCTATTCTACTCAGGTTGGATTAAATGTTGTGGGAGGTTGAAATCTAAAGCTGTCCCCCCGTCAAAGTAATCATTAAAAATTTCTAGAGTCCCAGGTCAGCCATCCTAAAGCACTAGAGTCTATGAGATACAGATACCCATATCATAATCTGCAGCACTGACACCCAGTAATTACATATGTCATGTAGTAATGTCGCAAACCTAAACATTTCGGTTTGCGAACAGCGAACACGAACTTCCCCAAAAGTTTGCGAACCGGGCGAACCCCCATTGACTTCAATGGGCAGGCGAATTTTAAAACCCACAGGGACTCTTTCTGGCCACAATAGTGATGGAAAAGTTGTTTTGAGGGGACTAACACCTGGACTGTGGCATGCCGGAGGGGGATCCATGGCAAAACTCCCATGAAAAATTACATAGTTGATGCAGAGTCTGTTTTTAAGCCATAAAGGGCATAAATCCCCTAACACTCCTAAATTGTTTGGAATAACGTGCTTTAAAACATCAGGTATGATGTTGTATCGATCATGTAGTGTAAGGGTTACGCCCGCTTCACAGTGACAGACCAAACTCCCCGTTTAAAGGGACAGTCTACACCAGAATTTTTATTGTTTTAAAAGATAGATAATCCCTTTATTATTATTAGTGTGAAGGAAACTGACTGCTATTATTTAACACAGTCAAAAAAGGGACAGTCTACACCAGAATTTTTATTGTTTTAAAAGATAGATAATCCCTTTATTACCCATTTCCCAGTTTTGCATAACTAACACATTTATAATAATATACTTTTAACCTCTGTGATTATCTTGTATCTAAGCCTCTGCAAACTGCCCCTTTTTTCAGTTCTTTTGACAGACTTGCAGTCTAGCCAATCAGTGCCTGCTCCCAGATAACCTCTCATGCACAAGCACAGTGTTATCTATATGAAATACGTGAACTAACACCCTGTAGTGGTGAAAAACTGTTAAAATGCAATCTGAAAGAGGTGGGCTTCAAGGTCTAAGAAATTAGCATATGAACCTCCTAGGTTAAGCTTTCAACTAAGAATACCAAGAGAACAAAACAAAATTGGTGATAAAAGTAAATTGGAAAATTGTTTAAAATTACATGCTCTATCTATCTGAATCATGAAATTTTATTTTGGCCTAGACTGTCCCATGGCCTAGACGTGTATATGGCATGGATTTTAGGAACCGGGAGATGGAAAAAGATACTTGGTCGGTCCTCCTACTTCAAATTTGGGGCACTGCGCGTGCAATTTAATGTGCCACCAGATAGGAGTGGTGTGTTAAGTAGTACTATTCCTATCAGTTTAATCCCTGTTATGTGCCTTTTTTATTGGTTTGGTTTTTGAAGCCACAGTGCTGCACCAGAGGCCAGAAAAATTTGGCATGTACACATGCCTGAAAAATTAGGTATTGTTACAGCCGCTGCTGTAGCAGCTGCCAGAAAAATTGATGTTTGTTTCCCAGGCAGAAAGTGCCCTAAAACATTGCGACTTGAACCCTAGTTGGTGGCGGATAAGTCACACAAGTCATCCGGCATTCGAAGATAAAATACAGCTGCGTGTGGACCATTTTTAGCCCAAGGCAGCTCATCTCATCAGGCCTTTTTTACTCAAATGTATCGCCCAATGTCAGCCCTTCGGGATCCATCCCTCATTCATCTTAATAAAGGTGAGGTAATCTAGACTTTTTTGACCTAGGCGACTTCTCTTCTCAGTGACAATACCTCCTGCTGCACTGAAGATCCTTTCTGACAGGACACTTGAAGCGGGGAAGGCCAGAAGTTCTATCGAAAATTGGGATAGCTCAGGCCACAGGTCAAGTCTGCACACCCAGTAGTCAAGGGGTTCATCGCTCCTCTGAGTGTCGAGATCTGCAGTTAAGGCGAAGTAGTCTGCTACCTGTCGGTCGAGTCATTCTCTGAGGGTGGACCCCGAAGGCCTGTGGCGATGCATAGGAGTTAAAAAGCTCCGCATGTCCTCCATCAACAACACGTCTGTAAAGCTTCCTGTCCTTGCCGGCGTGGTCGTGGGAGTCGAAGGATTACTTTCACCTCTTCCCCTGTTAGATTCCTGCTTTTTTATATGAGGGTCACTCAACAGGCACAACAGCATGAAAGACCCCATTTGCACAAGTTTGGATGTCGAGCTACTCATGTCCCGTTCCTCATCCTCAGTGATCTCACTGAAGGTATCTTCTTCCCCCAGCCACGTACAACACCACGGGTACCAGATAGGTGACAACGAGCACCCTGGGATGCCTGTTGTGGTTGGTCTTCCTCCTCCTCCTCAAAGCCACATTCCTCCTCTGACTCCTCTTCCTCACAATCCTCTTCCAGCATTGCCGCTGGTCCAGCAAGCGATGCTGATAAGGCTGTTTCTGGTGGTGATGGTGACCACAACTCTTCCTCTTCATGCTCCTCTACGGCCTGATCCAGCACTCTTCGCAGGGCACGCTCCAGGAAGAAAACAAATGGTATGATGTCGCTGATGGTGCCTTCGGTGTCGCTGACTAGGTTTGTCACCTCCTCGAAAGGACGCAAAATTCCCAGCTCCGCAGAGCCTGTCCTAGCACCCCGGTCATACAAATACTCATTAACGGCTTTTTCTTGTTGGAGCAAGCGGTCGAACATTAGGAGTGTTGAATTCCAACGTGTCGGGCTATCGCAAATCAAGCGCCTCACTGGCATGTTGTTTCGCCGCTGGATATCGGAAAAGTGCGGCATGGCCGTGTAGGAACGCCTCAAATGGCCACACACCTTCCTGGCCTGCTTCAGGACGTCCTGTAAGCCTGGGTACTTATGCACAAAGCGTTGTATGATCAGATTACACACATGTGATATGCACGGCACATGTGTCAACTTGCCCAATTTCAATGCCACCACCAAATTACTTCCGTTGTCAGAAACCACTTTGCCGATCTCCAGTTGGTGCAGAGTCAGCCACTGATCCATCTGTGTGTTCAGGGTGGACAGGAGTGCTGGTCTGGTGTGACTCTCTGCTTTTAGTCAAGTCAACCCTAAGACGGCGTGACACTGCTGTATCCGGGATGTGGAATAGTACCTGGGAGCTGGGGGGGTGCCGTTGATGTGGAGCAAGACGCAGCAGCAGAAGAGGACTCAGCCGAGGAAGAGGTTATGGAAGAGGATGGAGTAGGAGGAGTAGAGGAGGTGGCAGCAGGCCTGCCTGCAAGTTGTGGCGGTGTCACCAACTCCTCCTCTGCAGAGCCACGCATTCCATGCTTGGCAGCCGTCAGCAGGTTTACCCAATGCGCAGTGTAGGTGATATACCTGCCCTGACCATGCTTTGCAGACCAGCTATCAGTGGTCATATGGACCCTTGCCCCAACACTGTGTGCCAGACATGCCATTACTTCCTTTCGCACAATCGAGTACAGATTGGGGATTGCCTTTTGTGCAAAGAAATTTCGTCCGGGTACCTTCCACTGCGGTGTCCCAATAGCTACAAATTTTTTGAACGCCTCAGACTCCACCAGCTTGTATGGTAAAAGCTGGCGGGCTAAGAGTTCAGACAAGCCAGCTGTCAGACGCTGGGCAAGGGGGTGACTTTGTGACATTGGCTTCTTACGCTCAAACATGTCCTTGACACCTGACTGTGGGCAGATGAGCAGGAACTGCTCTGGAAGAGAGACGGAGTGGCGGATGATTGAGAGGGGGCAAGGAGGACAGCAGTGGTTGATGTGGCTGAAGATGCTGGACCAGGAGGAGGATGGCAGCTTTGAGTTTGTGTGCTGCTTCTACTCATGTGTTGATCCCATAGGCTTTTGTGATGTGCGATCATGTGCCTTCGCAAAGCAGTTGTACCTAGGTGGGTGTTGGACTTCCCATGACTCAGTTTCTTTTGGCACAGGTTACAAATGGCATTGCTGTTGTCAGAGGCAGACACACACAAAATGCCACACTGCTGACAGCATTCTGGTGGTGGCAACAGCATGCGTTGATTGGCGTGCTGTCTGGCTGACCCCGGGTGCCGATGCATGCTGTCTGACTGTGCCACTAGCTCCTTGTGATGACCTCCCCCTGCTTCCAACTCGTCTCCTCCTCTCTGTCTCCCCATCTGAACTTTCTCCCTGTACTTCTTCTCTACTAGCGGGCACCCACGTGACATCCACGGACGCATTGTCATCATCAACCGCTTTACTTGTATCTGACAAATAAACAAAGGAAGCAGCAGCGGGTACAACATCATCATCATCATCACACCGTACGTCCATGTCTGTAATGCTGCCTGACTGAGACATATCACTGTTATCTACATCCTCTGTCAATGATGGTTGCGCATCACTTATTTCTTCCAACTGATGTGTAAAAACCTCCTCTGACAGATCAAGTGAAGCGGCTGTGGTGCTAGTGTTGGTGGTGGCGGCAGGCGGGCGAGTAGTAACTTGAGAGGTGCCCAAAGACAAGCTGGAGGAGGATGGTGCGCCAAGGTTCAGAGCGGAAGCTATAGAAGATTGGGTGTCCTTTGTTATAAAGTCAACTATGTCCTCCTCAGAACTTTAAGAGTTCATGAGATGTGGCCTCTGAACACTGGGCATTATTCTAGTGCCAAAGGGAATCACAGCACCACGACCAGGACTGCACCTGCGGGGTGGCCTTCCTCTGCCTGTCATTTTTTTTTTAAATGTACAATTACACTACTATTAAACAAGATATGAGTGGTGGCACTCGGCAAGTGGGCACAGTATACGCTGTGAGCCTGACACAAAAAAGCAGACTGATGTTTCACAGTCCAAAAAGTTTTTTGTTTTTAAATTTAGACTACTGTTACACCAGATATGAGTGGTGGCACTGGGCAAGTGGGCACAGTATACGCTGTGAGCCTGGCACACACGCTGGCAGGCAGGCAACTGCAATTAGATTACACAAGCAGACTGATGTTTCACAGTCAAAAAAGTTTTTTGTTTTTAAAATTTACACTACTGTTACACCAGATAAGAGTGGGGGCACTGGGCAAGTGGGCCTGGCACACACACTGGCAGGCAGGCAACTGCAATTATATTACACTAGCAGACTGATGTTTCACAGTCAAAAAAGTTTTTTTTTTTTTTTTAAATTTACACTACTGTTACACCAGATATGAGTGGTGTGGCACTGGGCAAGTGGGTCTGACACACACGCTGGCACGCAGGCAACTGCAATTAGATTACACTAGCAGACTGATGTTTTACAGTCAAAAAAGTTTTATTTTTTTAAATTTACACTACTGTTACACCAGATATGATTAGTGGCACTGGGCAAGTGGCTTGGCAGGCAGGCAACTGCAATTAGATTACATAAGAAGACTGATGTTTCACAGTCAAAAAAGTTTTTTTTTTTTAATTTACACTACTGTTACACCAGATATGAGTCGGGGCACTGGGCAAGTGGGCCTGGCACACACACTGGCAGGCAGGCAACTGCAATTAGATTACACTAGCAGACTGATGTTTCACAGTCAAAAAAGTTTTTTGTTTTTAAATTTACACTACTGTTACACCAGATATGAGTGGGGGCATTGGGCAAGTGGGCCTGGCACACACTCTGGCAGGCAGGCAACTGCAATTAGATTACACTAGCAGACTGATGTTTCACAGGCAAAAAAGTTTTTTTTTTTTTAACTTTACACTACTGTTACATCAGATATGAGTGGTGGCACTGGGCGAGTGGGCCTGGCACACACGCTGGCAGGCAGGCAACTGCAATTAGATTACACTAGCAGACTGATGTTTCACAGTCAAATTTTTTTTTTTTTTTAAATTTACACTACTGTTACACCAGATATGAGTGGTGGCACTGGGCAAGTGGCTTGACAGGCAGGCAACTGCAATTAGATTACACAGGAAAAAAAATGATGTTCTAGCCCTAAAAAGGGCTTTTTGGGGTGCTGTGCTTACAGCAGAGATCAGATGAGTCCTTCAGGACTGTAGTGGACACTGAAGACACTAGCCTAGCTATCAATTTCCCTATTAAATCACCAGCAGCTACACTGTCCCTCCTCTCACTAACAATGCAGCTTCCGAATTAATCTAAAATGGATGCTGTTCAGGAGCTGGGAAGGTCTGGGAGGCAGGGTCTGCTGCTGATTGGCTGGAATGCATAGTCTGCAGACTATGAGATACAGGGTCAAAGTTTACTCAATGATGACGAATAGGGGGAGGATCGAACTTTGCATATGTTCGCCCGCAGCGGCAAACGCGAACATGCTATGTTTGCCGGGAACTATTCGCCGGCGAACTATTCGCGACATCACTAATGCCATGTCGCATCCTGCAAAACTAAAGCTTATTAGTCACATATATATACGCATAACTTATCCTGTGATATTAAAGCTTGTTGATTACATATACCCATATCATGTCCTGTAACACTACGGTCTGTTAGTTACATGCACATATATCATATCCTGTAGCACTGACACCTGTTAGTTACATATACCCATATCAGATCCTGTGGTACTAAAGCTGGTTGGTTACATATACCCATATCATAACCTGAATCACTGGAACCTGTTAGGTACATATATATCTATCATATCCTATAGCACTAAAACTTGTTAATTACATAACATCAACCAATCTAATTTTCTGCAGACAGTGAGTATACCATATTTCATATGAACAAGGGTGTACTATGAATCTTGTTCCCTTTATAAAGAATATTTTCATAAAGAAAACCTTTCACTGAAAAATATATAAAATTAAACTAAACATAACAGGCATCATACAAATTTTCAAGAGAGCAGCTTATGTGAATCTGCAAACATATAGCATTTCAGTTCAACATTTGAGAACATAATTATAGAGCTATTTTAGAAAAAAACAAAACAAGAAGTCTTATTGCTATAGTAAAGCAGTGACATGCAAAACATATACATTAGCACAAAAAGCAGTCCCACTAGTCAATGAGAGGGTAAATGTTCAGACTCCTCATATACTGTAACTGTCGCAAAGTGCATAGCCTGGTAAAAATTCTCTAGCCAATACCGGACTTTGTAGAAATAGGATTCAGTCTCTTACAGGGACCTGTCAATGGCACCACTCGCAAAAGCACACCTCCTGGATCCCAAGTGAGAAACAACAAGTCCACATTGCACAAAGAGTCGGGAGCCCAAACAGGAAAGTCCCAACAAGGATAGTAAGTGCCGCATCCACATAGCAGCATGACCATAGCCGATGTTTGTGCCCTTGTCACACCTAGACCAGCACCAGAGCCGTACAACAAGGGGAAAACGTCCATGACTCTGCAGTCATCAGTGGAGGCTACATGCACAGTGCTCAAAGGTATGCAAGCACTCAGTATGACCACATCGCCGCACAACTCCCAGACCGAGGAGAGAGCAGGCGGAAGAAGAAGGTCTCCGTGCTTCGGACCAAAGCTAGATTCCGGCGTCAGCACAAATCTGGTAGGTATCAGCAGTTGGGAAAACTGCTGCACATGTTTGGGCGCCGTAAAGCATAAAGTGGTAGCTGTAGTGCCGGTCGGTAGCTGGGTACCTTGCACAGGAAGGATCCTTTCATCTTGTATGAAAGTGGTGTGCCTGATCGCGGACAAAGATGTTTTGGGGCAAATGCGAGTATTATCCAAGTATAGGCTAAGTAGCTTCTCTGAGTGGTCTGGGTGTACGGTAGCAGGCGTAACTTGCTCAAATGCTTCTGCGAATACGTGCATTAAGTTGTAGAAATGAGTATCTATAAGTGCTATGACTTCCTTCTCCCACGAGATCAGCGCCATCTTGGAGTTCTCGAATGACCAGCTTGCTCAGCAGTTTGTCTGGTAAACAGGCAATAATGAGCTTATAATGCTCCCGGACTCATGCCTGAGAAATATGTGTGATTGGCAATCGTCTCTAAGTAACTTTGGACCAGAAAATAAAGTATAGAAATCCCTTTAGTATATCCAGAGCCGGGAGCTTAATAAAGATGCGACTATCCGCTTCTGCAGCTAACTCCACCCCCCTGTTCTAATTTGTAATACTTGGCCTAGAAAGATGGCTGTTTAGGTAGTCACTTTGGCTATACATTAGGGGACCACATGGCTTCACTAAATCTTCTTCCCATGTGGTTATGGGAACGGTTAATGCGACGCCCATGGTGGGCTGGGCCTATTTCGCGCACTTAGACGCGCAGTTTTGTCTTCCCTATAAGGCAGCAAAGCCCGAGCTCCGGTGGGACCCAAGTTACTTTTTCAATCACTGGATCATTATTGGCATAGACTTGAGTACCCTGGGGGCAGGTAGACACCACAGCAGAGCTGTGGCGAGGTGCAGGGGCAGATATTGTTTTCAAACTTGGTTATATCAAATAAAGATACAAGATATGACTTAGCATTTTCTACAAAATTGTGCAATATTACACCTAGATTTAGAGTTTTGCGTTAGAAGGGGTACGTTAGCTACGCGTGTTTTTTTTCCCCCGCACCTTTTAAACAATGCTGGTATTTAGAGTTCTCTGAAGGGCTGCGTTAGGCTCCAAAAAGGGAGCGTACAGGCATATTTACCTCCACTGCAACTCTAAATACCAGCGTTGCTTACGGACGCGGCCAGCTTCAAAAACGTGCTTGTACACGATATCCCCATAGGAAACAATGGGGCAGTTTGAGTTGAAAAAAAACCTAACACCTGCAAAAAAACAGCGTTCAGCTCCTAACGCAGCCCCATTGTTTCCTATGGGGAAACACTTCCTAAGTCTGCACCTAACACCCTAACATGTACTCAGAGTCTAAACACCCCTAACCTTACACTTATTAACCCCTAATCTGCCGCCCCGCTATCGCTGACCCCTGCATTTTATTATTAACCCCTAATCTGCTTCTCCGTACACCGCCGCAACCTACATTATCCCTATGTACCCCTAATCTGCTGCCCCTAACACCGCCGACCCCTATATTATATTTATTACCCCTAATCTGCCCCCCCCCCCAACGTTGCCGCTACCTTACTACACTTATTAATATCTATTCTGCCGACCGGACGTCGCCGCCACTATAATAAATGTATTAACTCCTAAACCGCCGCACTCACGCCTCGCAAACCCTATAATAAATTGTATTAACCCCTAATCTGCCCTCCCTAACATCGCCGACACCTAACTTCAAGTATTAACCCCTAATCTGCCGACCGGACCTCTCCGCTACTCTAATTAATGTATTAACCCCTAAAGCTAAGTCTAACCCTAACCCTAACACCCCCCTAAGTTAAATATAATTTTTATCTAACAAAATAAAATAAATCTTATTAAATAAATTAATCCTATTTAAAGCTAAATACTTGCCTGTAAAATAAACCCTAATATAGCTACAATATAAATAATAATTATATTGTAGCTATTTTAGGATTTATATTTATTTTACAGACAATCAGATTGAGCTCGCATTCTATTGGCTGATCGGAACAGCCAATAGAATGCAAGCTCAATCTGATTGGCTGATTGGATCAGCCAATCGGATTAAACTTGAATCTGATTGGCTGATTCAATCAGCCAATCAGATTTTTCCTACCTTAATTCCGATTGGCTGATAGAATCCTATCAGCCAATCAGAATTCGAGGGACGCCATCTTGGATGACGTCATTTAAAGGAACCTTCATTCGTCGGGAGTCGCCGGAAGAAGAGGATGGATCCGCGTCGGCTGCTTGAAGATGGTCCCGCTCCGCATGGATGAAGATAGAAGACGCCGCCTGGATGAAGATGTCTACCGGTCCGGATGTCCTCTTCTTGCCGGATAGGATGAAGACTTCGGACCCTCTTCTGGACCTCTTCTTGCCGGATAGTATGAAGACTTCTGACCCTCTTCTGGACGGATCAGTGATACCCGGCGTGGTGAAGATAAGGTAGGAAGATCTTCAGGGGCTTAGTGTTAGGTTTTTTAAGGGGTGTTTGGGTTAGATTAGGGGTATGTGGGTGGTGGGTTGTAATGTTGGGGGGGTATTGTATGTTTATTTAAATGCAAAAGAGCTGTTTTCTTTGGGGCATGCCCCGCAAAAGGCCCTTTTAAGGACTGGTAAGGTAAAAAAGCTGTTAAATTTTTATTTTAGAATAGGGTAGGGCATTTTTTTATTTTGGGGGGATTTGTTATTTTTTAGGGGGCTTAGAGTAGGTGTAATTAGTTTAAAATTCTTGTAATCTTTTTTTTTTTGTAATTTACGGTTTGTTTTTGTAATTTAGTGTTTGTTTTTTTTGGTAATTTAGTTTAGTTGATTTAATTGTAGATAATTGTAGATAGTTTAGTTAATTAACCTCTTAAGGACATATGACGGAATTTTTCCGTCATAAAACAATTGAGCAAACTGAAAGCTGTGTCCTTAAAGGGTTAATTTATTGATAGTGTAGTGTTAGGTTTAATTGAACCTTAGGTTAGGATTTATTTTACAGGTAATTTTGTAATTATTTTAATTAGGTAGCTATTAAATAGTTATTAACTATTTAATAGCTTTTGTACCTAGTTAAAATAAATACAAAGTTGCCTGTAAAATAAATATAAATCCTAAAATAGCTACAATATAATTATTATTTATATTGTAGCTATATTAGGGTTTATTTTACAGGTAAGTACATAGCTTTAAATAGGATTAATTTATTTAATAAGATTGATTTTATTTCGTTAGATAAAAATTATATTTAACTTAGGGGGGTGTTAGGGTTAGACTTAGCTTTAGGGGTTAATACATTTATTAGAGTAGCGGCGAGGCCTGGTCGGCAGATTAGGGGTTAATACAATATATTATAGGGTTTGCGAGGTGTGAGTGCGGCGGTTTAGGGGTTAATACATTTATTATAGTGGCGGCGAGGTCCGGTCGGCAGAATACGGGTTAATAAGTGTAGTAAGGTAGCGGCGACATTGGGGGGGGGGCAGATTAGGGGGTAATAAATATAATATAGGGGTTGGCGATGTTAGGGGCAGCAGATTAGGGGTACATAGGGATAATGTAGGTTGCGGCGGTATGCGGTCGGCAGATTAGGGGTTAAAATATTTTATTATAGTGGCGGCAATGTGGATGGGGGCCTCGGTTTAGGGGTATATAGGTAGTTTATGGGTGTTAGTGTACTTCAGAGCACAGTAGTAGTTTATGAACCGGCGTTAGCCCATAAAGCTCTTAACTCCTGACTTTTTTCCTGCGGCTGGAGTCTTGTCGTTAGAGTTCTAGCGCTCACTTCAGCCAAGACTCTAAATACCAGCGTTAGAAAGATCCCATTGAAAAGATAGGATATGCAATTGACGTAAGGGGATCTGAGGTATGGAAAGGTCGCGGCTGGAAAGTGAGCGTTAGACCCTTACCTACAAGACTCCAAATACCAGCGGCCGGCCAAAACCAGCGTTAGGACCCCCTAACGCTGGTTTGGACGGCTAACGCAGAACTCTAAATCTAGGCGTTAATTAGCTAATTTGAGCTCCTTATTATAGTTTTTATTGCTAAAAAAATCGTTTTTTTTTTGTGAGATACAGAAAAATTGTTGCGCTTTTATTATTTAAAGGCGCAGCACATTTTTTTTGTGAAAAATTTTTTGAGTCACTAAATAAGGTTAAAAACGACTATTGTTGCTATTGCTAGTCTGTTAAACATTAGTGATGTTGTGAACAGTTTGCCAGAGAACAGTTCCTGGCGATCTTAGCTTGTTCGCATTCGCCGCGGCGGGCGAACATATGCAATGTTCGATCCGCCCCCTATTCGTCATCATTGAGGAAACTTTGACCCTGTATCTCACAGTCTACAGACACATTTGAGCCAATCAGCAGCAGACACTCCCTCCCAGACCCTCCCAGCTCCTGGGCAGCAGCCATTTTAGATTCATTCTGATCCTGCATTCTTAGTGAGAGGAGGGTCAGTGCTGCTGCTGGTGATATTATAGGGAAATTGATAGCTAGGCTAGTGTATTCAGTGTCCACTACAGTCCTGAAGGACTCATCTAATCTCTGCTGTAAGTACACCACCCAAAAAGCCCTTTTTAGGGCTAGAACTTCAGCCCAAAAAGCCCTTTTTAGGGCTAGAACTTCAGTTTTTTTTTTTTAATCTAATTGCATTTGCCTGCCTGTCAGCCTGTGTGTGAGGCTCACAGCATATACTGTGATTAATTGCTCTGTGCCACCACTGATATCTGGTGTAACATTAGTGTAAATTAAAAAAAAAAACTTTTACATCATTTTGCTAGTGTAATCTAATTTCATTTTCCATCAGGCCTGTGTGTCAGGCACACAGCATATACTGTGATTAATTGCTCCGTGCCAACACTGATATCTGGTGTAACATTAGTGTAAATTTAAAAAAAAAAAAAACTTTTACATCAGTTTGCTAGTGTAATCTAATTTCATTTTCCATCAGGCCTGTGTGCCAGGCCCACAGCATATACTGTCATTAATTGCTCCGTGCCAACACTGATATCTGGTGTAACATTAGTGTAAATTTAAAAAAAAAAAAACTTTTACATCAGTTTGCTACTGTAATCTAATTTCATTTTCCATCAGGCCTGTGTGTCAGGCACACAGCATATACTGTGCCTAATTGCTCTGTTTTCCACCACTCATATCTTTTGTAACATTAGTGTAATTTTTTTTATAAAAAACTTTTACATCAGTCTGCTAGTGTAATCTAATTGCAGTTGCCAGGCCAGCCTGCCAATGCCAGCCTCAGTTCTACCACTCATATCTTGTGTAACATTAGTGTAAATTTTTTTTTATTTTTTTTTTACATCAGTCTGCTAGTGTTATTTAATTTTAGTTCCCAGGCCAGCCTGCCACTAGTGCCAGCCTGTGTGTCAGGCGCCCAGCATATACTGTGCCTACTTTAATCCTCAGTGCCACCACTCATATCTGTTGTAACAACTTTAAAAAAAAAAAAAACTTTTACATCAGTCTGCTTGTGTTATTTAATTTTAGTTGCCAGGCCAGCCTGCCACTAGTGCCAGCCTGTGTGTCAGGCTCCCAGCACTGTGCCTACTTCCATCCTCAGTGCCACCACTCCAATCTGTTGTAAAATTAGTGTAATTTTTTTTAAAAAAAACTTTTACATCAGTCTGCTAGTGTTATTTAATTTTAGTTTCCAGGCCAGCATGCCACTAGTGCCAGCCTGTGTGTCAGGCTCCCAGCACTGTGCCTACTTCCATCCTCAGTGCCACCACTCCTATCTGTTGTAACATTAGTGTAAATTTTGTATAAAAAACTTTTACATCAGTCTGCTAGTGTTATTTAATTTTATTTGCCAGGCCAGCCTGCCACTAGTGCCAGCCTGTGTGTCAGGCTCCCAGCATATACTGTGCCTACTTCCATCCTCAGTGCCACCACTTCTATCTGTTGTAACATTAGTGTAAAAACATTTTTTAAAAAAACTTTTACATCAGTCTGCTAGTGTTATTAAATTTTATTTGCCAGGCCAGCCTGCCACTAGTGCCAGCCTGTGTGTCAGGCTCACAGCATATACTGTGCCTACTTCCATCCTCAGTGCCATCACTCCTATCTGTTGTAACATTAGTGTAAATTTAAAAATTTTTTTTTTTTTACTTCAGTCTGCTAGTGTTATTTAATTGCAGTTGCCTGTCTGCCAGCGTGTGTGCCAGGCTAACTTTCCAACTAGTGCGACCAATCATTTTTGTTATAACAGTAGTGTAAATATTTTTTAAAAAAACTTTTTTGACTGTGAAACATCAGTCTGTTAGTGTAATGTAATTGAAGTTGCCTGCCTGCCAGCGTGTATGCCAGGCCCACTTGACAAGTTAGTGGCACCACTCATATTTGTTGTAACAGTAGTGTAAATATTTAAAATAAAAACTTTTTTGACTGTGTAACATCAGTCTGCTAGTGCAATCGAATTGCAGTTGCCTGCCAGCGTGTGTGCCAGGCCCACTTGCCAACTAGTGCCACCAATCATATTTGTTATAACAGTATTGTAAAAATTAAAAAAAAAAAACGTTTTGACTGTGAAACATCATTCAGCTAGTGTAATCTAATTGCAGTTGCCTGCCTGCCAGCATGTGTGCCAAGCCCACTTGCCAACTAGTGCCACCAATCATATTTGATATAACAGTAGTGTAAATATTTTTTTTTAAAAAATTTTGGACTGTGAAACATCAGTCTGCTAGTGTAATCTAATTGCAGTTGCCTGCCTGCCAGCGTGTGTGCCAGGCCCACTTGCCAACTAGTGCCACCAATCATATTTGTTGTAACAGTAGTGTAAATATTAAAAAAAAAACTTTTTGGACTGTGAAACATCATTCAGCTAGTGTAATCTAATTGCAGTTGCCTGCCTGCCAGCATGTGTGCCAAGCCCACTTGCCAACTAGTGCCACCAATCATATTTGATATAACAGTAGTGTAAATATTTTTTTTTTTAAAATTTTGGACTGTGAAACATCAGTCTGCTAGTGTAATCTAATTGCAGTTGCCTGCCTGCCAGCGTGTGTGCCAGGCCCACTTGCCAACTAGTGCCACCAATCATATTTGTTGTAACAGTAGTGTAAATATTAAAAAAAAAACTTTTTGGACTGTGAAACATCAGTCTGCTATTGTAATCTTATTGCATTTGCCTGCCTGCCAGCGTGTGTGCCAGGCTCACTTGCCAAGTTAGTGGCACCACTCATATTTGTTGTAACAGTAGTTTAAATATTTAAAAAATAAACATTTTTGACTGTGAAAAATCAGTCTGCTTTTTTGTGTCAGGCTCACAGCATATACTGTGACCACTTGCCCAGTGCCACCACTCATATCTTGTTTAATAGTAGTGTAAGTGTACATTTAAAAAAAAAATAAACTTTTTGGATTGTGAAACATCAGTCTGCTTTTTTGTATCAGGCTCACAGTGTATACTGTGCCCACTTGCCCAGTGCCACCACTCATATCTTGTTTAATAGTAGTCTAAGTGTACATTTAAAAAAAATAAACTTTTTGGATTGTGAAACATCAGTCTGCTTTTTTGTGTCAGGCTTACTGCGTACACTGTGCCCACTTGCCCAGTGACACCACTCATATTTTGTTTAATAGTAGTGTAAGTCTACATTTAAAAAAAAAATGACAGGCAAAGGCAGGCCACCCCGCAGGTGCCATTGTGGTTGTGGTGCTGTGATTCCCTTTGACCCTACAATAATGCACAGTGTTCAGAGGCCACGTGACATGAACGCAAAAAGTTCTGAGGAGGACCTATGTGGAATGGCTAACACAGGACACCCAATCTTCTACAGCTTCTGCTCCTAACCTTGACGCACCATCCACCTCCAGCTTAGCTGCGGGCACCTCTCAAGTGACCAGTGCCACTCGCCTGCCTGCCACCACCACCAATACTAGCACCACAGCCGCTTCACTTGATCTGTCAGAGGAGTTATTGACACATCAGTTGGAAGAAATGAGTGATGCGCAACCATCATTGACAGAGGATGTAGATAACAGTGATATGTCTCAGTCAGGCAGCATTACAGACATGGACATACGGTGTGATGATGATGGTGATGTTGTAGCCGCTGCTGCTTCCTTTGTTGATTTGTCAGATACAAGTGAAGCGGTTGATGATGATGCGTCCGTGGATGTCACGTGGGTGCCCACTAGAAGAGAAGAAGAAGAGGGGGAAAGTTCAGATGGGGAGACAGAGAGGAGGAGGAGGAGACGACGAGTTGGAAGCAGGGGGAGGTCGTCGCAAGGAGCTAGTGGCACAGTCAGACAGCATGCATCAGCACCCGGAGTCAGACAGACAGCACGCCAATAAACGCATGCTGTTGCCACCACCAGAATGCCGTCATCGCAGAGCTCAGCAGTGTGGCATTTTTTTGTGTGTCTGCCTCTGACAACAGCGATGCCAGTGGCGGCTGGTGAATTTTTAGGATGGTGGTGCACAAGACCCCGCCCCTATGAGAAAGCCACGCCCCTTTGAGAAGACGCGCCCCTTTGAGAAGACACGCCCCTTTCAAAAAGCCACGCCCCTTTGAGAAAGCCACGTCCCTCAAATGGCCCCACCCATTTGAACCAGCAGTGTTTTTGGTCATCATCTTGTTGAAATATCCTGCCCCTGGGGTAACTTCAACTAAAGTTTGTGACTGATTCCTCAACATTATTCTCAAGTATCTGCTGATATTGAGTGGAATCCATGAGACCCTCAAGAAGATTCCCAGTACAGGTCTTTGGAGATGGTCTGTGGGCTGTTTTTGACCGTTCTCACCATCCTTTGCCTCTCCGATATTTTACTTGGCCTGCCACTTCTGGCTTAACAAGAACTGTGCCTGTGGTCTTCCATATCCTCACTATGCTCACTATGTTCCTCACAGTGGACACTGACATCTTAAATCTATGCAATAGCTTTTTGTAGCCTTCCTCTAAACCATGATGTTGAACAATCTTTGTTTTTAGGTCATTTGAGAGTTGTTTTGAGGCCCCCATGTTGCCACTCTTTAGAGGAGAGTCATAGAGAACAGCTTGCAATTGCCCACCTTAAAACCTTTTCTCATGATTGGATACACCTGTCTATGAAGTTTAAGGCTTAATGGGCTCACCAAACCAATTTTGTCTTCCAATTAATCAGTGCTAGGTAGTTACAGGTATTCAAATTAACAAAATAACAAGGGTGCCCAACAATGTTCCCTCTAATTTTGTTGAGAAGTGGGTGCAAAAAAAATTACCTGTGCAAATTTTTGGCAAGTGATCAAAATGTGTGCGCACTTGAAAACATAACACACATACACAAACCCACACAGAGATATTCACATAACCCTCTCCCTCACATTCTCAAGCACACTCACACCCTCTCCCTCACATTCTCAAGCACACTCACACCTTCTCCCTCACATTCTCAAGCACACTCACACCCTCTCCCTCACATTCTCAAGCACACTCACACCCTCTCCCTCACATTCTCAAGCACACTCACACCCTCTCCCTCACATTCTCAAGCACACTCACACCCTCACAAGCTCTTAAACACACACATCCACACACACAGCCACACACACTCACACAGCCACACACACTCACCTCACACCCAGCAAACCAACATTTGGTTAGCAAACAATTTATCTAAACTGCAGAATCTAAAGTGTGCAAAAAAGCAAAGCAACAGTTCATGGGAGTCACTTATGCAGACGTGACATAAGATTACCCTTAATCCTAAACCTAATGCAAACATTTTGTAAACTCTAATAGATAAGCATCTTATAAATCAAAGAAAAGAATAATAGAGTGGCGCTTGAAAAGCTAGAGGTGTACACTTGTTTTAAAATTAGTTCAGAAAATATAATATAATAAAATAAATATCAGATCCAAAAAATCCAAAGTATTTAAATATATATAAATTATTTAGGGATTTACTACAAATAAAATGTAACAAACTGATAAGCATAAAACATATATTAATATAATCATTCATCCATCCAATTAATTCAAAACGCATGTTGTGGGCACAACTAAAAATGAGATGTTAATAATATTAAAAATCTGGATAGTATAAAAAGAAGATAAAGTCAATGATGTTGAAAAAAGGATGCCTCTTGTATCCCAAAAAGATACTGAAAAAATATCCCAGGTGATAGTATAGAATCCTAGTCCGTAGTTACAAGATATTTCTCACATGTTATGTATAGGAGGAAATGGAATATCTCAGTGTTTGAAAAAAATGAAGCTAGGCTAGCGGTGGTGTATTTGTAATCCACAGTGTCGCTCGTGGCCGTCTTATTATAAGCATTAGGGCCGTCAGATTGCCCGATAAAATATCCGTGATAGCGGATATGTAAGGGAGCCTTACCGGACCTCTGAAGTGGTGTTACGGGAGTTTCCATCAACATGCGCATCCCCATCTACCGCGATCATCACCCTGGGCCCTGCTCTTACAAAACTGAGCTCTGCTGAGGCTTTTGGCGCTCCAAGATGCGCGCCCTTAATCGCGCTCATTAGAGGGAACATTGGTGCTGTGTAACTGCTGAAATTCAATAACAGCACATGTCAGCTCAGTATGGCTAGAACGCCTGTCGATGCAGGGGAGGAGCCGGTGATGACGTATCCGGCGTCATGGTGCAGCCTATCAGAGCACAGGCTGGAATTTGTCCCTCCCCACTCGCACAGTTCAGTGTGTGCGATCAAGCTATCAATTAGAATTGCTTGAGGCTGGCCCAAATCCTGCAGACTGACGTAGGCATCACTGACAGAGCCCTATATCATGCCTATCGCACGTGCGGTTTTGTATTAAAGAAACACACACACACAATTTTTTTTTTACTTTTTAAAAAAAAAACAAGCAGAATGTTATTTTTGGGGGTTAAAAAATAGGGGGCCATTGAAAAAAATATATTTTATTCAGCATAATTTTTTTTTTTTTTTCTCAGCATCTGACAGTTTATTTTTTTTTTCTCATCTGACATTTTTTCTTTTTGCTCAGCAATCTGACAGGGGGGCACGTGCGCTTGTGCACAAATGGAGGAGCCTCCACTGAGCGATGCCATTTGCAACCTGTGCCAAAAGAAACTGAGTCGTGGGAAGTCCAACACCCACCTAGGTACAACTGCTTTGCGAAGGCACATGGTCTCACATCACAAACGCCGATGGGATGAACACATGAGTAGAAGCAGCACACAAACTCAAAGCCGCCATCCTCCTCCTCATCCAGCATCTTCAGCCACGTCAACCACTGCTGTGCTCCTTGCCCCCTCTCAACCATCCGCCACTCAGTCTCTCTTACATAGAAGTTCCTGGTCATCTGCCCACAGTCAGGTGTCTGTCAAGGACATGTTTGAGTGTAAGAAGCCAATTTCCCAAAGTCACCCCCTTGCCCGGCGTCTGACAGCTGGCTTGTCTGAACTCTTAGCCCGCCAGCTTTTACCATACAAGCTGGTGGAGTCTGAGGCATTCAAAAAATTTGTATCTATTGGGACACCGCAGTGGAAGGTACCCGGCCGAAATTTCTTTTCACAAAAGGCAATCCCCAACCTGTACTCTATTGTGCGAAAGGAAGTAATGGCATGTCTGGCACACAGCGTTGGGGCAAGGGTCCATCTGACCACTAATAGCTGGTCTGCAAAGCATGATCAGGGCAGGTATATCACCTACACTGCGCACTGGGTAAACCTGCTGATGGCTGACAAGCATGGAATGCGTGGCTCTGCAGAGGAGTTGGTGACACCGCCACGACTTGCAGGCAGGCCTGCTGCTACCTCCTCTACTCCTCCTACCTCTTCCATAACCTCTTCCTCGGCTGAGTCCTCTTCTGCTGCTGCGTCTTACTCCACATCAACGGCACCCTGCTCCCCAGGTACTATTCAACATCCCGGATACGGCAGAGTCACGCCGCCTTGGGGTTGACTTGCCTTAAAGCCGAGAGTCACACCGCACCAGCACTCCTGTCCGCCCTGAACGCACAGGTGGATCAGTGGCTGACTCCACACCAACTGGAGATTGGCAAAGTTGTTTCTGACAATGGAAGTAATTTGGTGGCGGCATTGAAATTGGGCAAGTTGACACATGTGCCGTGCATGGCACATGTGTGTAATCTGATTGTACAACGCTTTGTGCATAAGTACCCAGGCTTACAGGACGTCTTGAAGCAGGCCAGGAAGGTATGTGGCCATTTCAGGTGTTCCTACACGGCCATGGTGCACTTGTCAGATATCCAGCGGTGAAACAATCTGCCAGTGAGGCGCTTGATTTGCGACAGCCCGACACGGTGGAATTCAACACTCCTAATGTTCGACCGCCTGCTACAACAAGAAAAAGCTGTTAACAAGTATTTGTATGACCGGGGTGCTAGGACAGCCTCTGGGGAGCTGGGGATTTTTTTGCCACGTTACTGGATGCTCATGCACAATGCCTGTAGGCTCATGCGTCCTTTTGAGGAGGTGACAAACCTAGTCAAACGCACCGAAGGCACCATAACCGACATCATACCATTTGTTTTCTTCCTGGAGCGTGCCTTGCGAAGAGTACTGGATCAGGCCGTAGATGAGCGTGAAGAGGAAGAGTTGTGGTCTCCATCACCACCAGAAACAGCCTTATCAGCATTGCTTGCTGGACCAGCGGCAACGCAGGAAGAGGATTGTGAGGAAGAGGAGTCAGAGGAGGAATGTGGCTTTGAGGAGGAGGAGGAAGACCAAGCACAACAGGCATCCCAGGGTGGTCGTTGTTGTCACCTATCTGGTACCCGTGGTGTTGTACGTGGCTGGGGGAAAGAAGATACCTTCAGTGAGATCAGTGAGGACGAGGAACGGGACATGATTAGCTCGGCATCCAACCTTGTGCAAATGGGGTCTTTCATGCTGTCATGCCTGTTGAGGGACCCTCGTATAAAAAAGCTGAAGGAGAACGAACTGTACTGGGTGTCCACGCTACTAGACCCCCGGTATAAGCATAAAGTTACTGAAATGTTACCGAATTCCTGCAAGTCGGAAAGGATGGAGCAGTTAAAAAATAAATTAAAAAGTATGCTTTACACAGCGTATAAGAGTGATGTCACAGCACAACGGGAATCTAACAGGGGAAGAGATGAAAGTAATCCTCCTCCTCCTCCCACGACCACGCCGGCAAGGACAGGATGCTTTGCAGACGTGTTGTTGATGGAGGACATGCAGACCTTTTTAACTCCTATGCATCACCACAGCCCTTCGGGATCCAGCGTCAGAGAAAGACTCAACCGACAGGTAGCAGACTACCTTGCATTAACTGCGGATCTCGACACTGAGGAGCGATGGACCACTTGACTACTGGGTGTGCAGGCTTGACCTGTGGCCTGAGCTATCCCAATTTGCAATCGAACTTCTGGCCTGCCCCGCTTCAAGTGTCCTGTCAGAAAGGACCTTCAGTGCAGCAGGAGCTATTGTCACTGAGAAGAGAAGTCACCTAGGTCAAAAAAGTCTTGATTATCTCACCTTTATTAAAATGAATGAGGGGTGGATCCCGAAGGGACTGACATTGTGCGATACATTAGAGTAAAAAAGGCCTGATGAGATGAGCTGCCTTGGGCTACAAATGGTACACACACTGCTGTATTTTATCTTCGAATGCCTTGCGTGACTTACTCGCTGTCAGACTCAGATACGATAGCTAGTAATGAGATTCATATAATGAGTTGTGTGAACCACAGCTGCTGAGAATCATACTTGTACTAAAAAATATGAATGATTGTTGCAGAATGAAATATTGCTATGTGACATAAACTATCATGAGTGATAGTGTCAAACAGCACATTTAACAGTCATCAAGGTTGATATTAGGGGAATAGGTGAGAAAACACTATTGCTATCACATGTGTTTGGTATTAACACTGGTTTTATATAGCAGTGTCTCTCACTGTGAATCCCAAATAAAAAAAAGAACAAACTTACAAAGTACTTGTGAAAAATAATTATCATAAAGCACAGCTATGAAGCGGATAAATGTTGATCAACTTATTTATATATATGTGGTATTTTGAGAGGATAAGAGTAATGTGCATAGCAAAAGAAAAACTGACAGGTTGCTCTTTAGGGTGAACTGAAAATACAGGCTCAGTGAATAACGGTAGCAGTAAGAACAAACTTGTAACAACTGAACTTTTAAAAGTACCTGAGTGGAAGTTAATACCCTAGAGAGTGAGGTCTGGAATCTGGTATAGAGAACCCCAGTGGTGAGTAAGCTGGTCCGGTGTAGAGAGCTTGATCAGGGCTCAGGTAGTTCTGTTGATGGCGTGTGACGTCACCGCGGAGTGATTCAAAGTAGATCCGGTACTCAGTGAGAGGTTGTGCAGGCAAGGTTCAGAGAGGAGCAGGGAAACAGGCAAGGCTCAGGATAATACCGTTTAGCTACCACTGGGTGTCAGACGGTCAATAACAAGCAATGTAGGATAGTAGATTAGAGGTTTTATAGAGAAAGTTGTTAATCAGAGTTTATTATTTAAAGGAACAGGTACATCGATATGCCTTGCAGCAGTGAGCCTGACAGTATCCCCCCTTCTAGGAGCAGCTCCGGTGCTCAGGATGTGGCCGATCCGGGTTCCTCCTATGGAAAAGCGACAACAGTCGAGGTGCAGAGATGTTACTAGCAGGTTCCCAGGAATCGTGCTCCGAAGAATACCCTTTCCAACTGATAAGTTATTGCAACACCCCTCGGAACAACCGGGAATCAAGAATTGCTCGAACTTCATATTTGGTTGTAGGGTCTATTGAGATCTGAGGGACAGAATCCGAAGGAACGTTTCTTAAAGCCTTGTAGGGCTTTAGAAGGGACACATGGAAGGTAGGGTGTACCTTCATGCTGTCCGGTAGTTTCAGGGTGACAGCATTCACGTTGAGTATTCGGGTGATAGGATAGGGTCCCAGGAATAAAGGAGAGAATTTCTTTGAAGGAGTGTTGAGCTTCAGGTTTTTTGTGGATAATCAGACGAGGTCACCTACAGCATAAGGGGGCGGTTTTCTTCTTTTCCTATCGTAAAACTTTTTCTGTGTTTCCTTTGCTGATTCAATAGCATTCTGTGTAGCAGAGAAGCTGGCAGAGATGGCATCGGAGAGTTCAGATAAACCTGGGAAAGTGGTACGGTTATCGGGGTGTAGATGAAACCTGGGGTGAAATCCGTAGTTCGCGAAGAATGGTGTAGTCCCAGTGGAGGTATTGATAGTGTTATTAAATGAAAATTCAGCATATGGTAAATGTTGGGACCATGAGTTTTGTTGATCAGAGCAGTACAGCCGTATATATTGTTCGATCCATTGGTTACATCGCTCTGTCTGTCCGTTACTTTGAGGATGATATGCAGTAGTGAGTCTCTTGTCAATCATAAATAATTCGCAAAACTTCGCCCATAACCTGCTAGAGAATTGACTTCCTCTGTCGCTCAAGATAGTAGTAGGAAGGCCATGGTGTTTGAAGACATGTTTTATGAGTAATTGGATGGTTTCCATGGCGGTAGGCAATTTGTGATATGAAATGAAATGTGCCATTTTACTGAATAGGTCTACTACTACTAAAATGGTATTAAAATTGTTCGATACAGGTAGGTCTACTATGAAATCAAGTGCTATTTCTGACCATGGGATTGATGGAGTAGGTAAGGGCAGTAGAAATCCATAGGGTGCTTGTTTTGTTGATTTGGAAACGGTACATTTGTGACAGGATGTTACATATTAGTTTATTTCATTGGCCATGTTATGCCACCAGAAGGATCTCTTTGCGAGTTCTAGTGTCTTTTTCATTCCCGGGTGTCCAGCGAGTGAAGAATCGTGGACGGTTTGAAGAACCATTTGTCTACGAGTTGGAGGAATGTACAACTGATCTTGGTGGTAGTATAATTTATCCTTTCTCTTGTGCAGGAGCGATAATGGTTTTGTTTGATCCTCCATTTGTTCATGTAGTAGCTGTGGTTTGAAGTCACAGATAAAAGAAACGAACCTGTCTTTAGGGATTAGGCTGGTATCAGGTATAGGCTTCCGTACATAACAGGGTAACCTGGAGAGGGCGTCTGCTTTATGGTTCTGACTTGCTGGTCGATTTACTATCTGATAATTAAATCTGGTGAGGAATAAATTCCACCTTACTTGCCTGGAGGAGAGGGTCCTAGTGCTTTTCAAGTACTGTAAATTTCTATGGTCCGTATAGATCAATATAGGAACACTTGTACCCTTGAGTAGGTGCCTCCAATGCTCGAGTGATAGTTTAATGGCTAACATTTCTTTTTCCCCAATGGGGTAGTTCTGTTCAGCAGAATTCAGTGATCGAGAGAAAAAAGCAACAGGATGGAGAGGTTGTTTTAAGCCTTTTCTTTGTGAAAGAACAGCACCCACAGCAACGTCCGAGGCATCGACCTCCAGTATAAATTGATACTCTGGATTAGGAAACCTAAGGATAGGTGCGGTAGTAAACTTTAGTTTTAACAGCTCAAAAGCTTCCTGTGCTGCTGAGTTCCATCTAAAAGGTATGCTAGTTCTTGTTAGCATCGTTAATGGTTTAGTGAGGGCAGAGAAATTTTTTATGAATTTGCGATAAAAATTCGCAAAGCCCAGGAAACTTTGGACTTCTTTTCTAGACTTAGGGAAAGGCCAATCTTTAATGATTTGTATTTTTGATTCCTCCATATGTATACCTGAGGAACTGATGATATACCCAAGAAAAGCTATGGTCTGAGAATTGAATATACACTTCTCTTTTCTTTTGTTTCAGAGCCCTAAGAACTGTCTCAGCAGTCTGTTGTTTGAACGGGTATTCATATAATTGACCCATAGCTGTTAGGATGGCATCAAGTGAGTTCAATATAGTGTCGTTTGTCTCAAAAAAGGTATTAGCCCATGTACGGGGCTCACCTCTCAAGAAAGAAATGATAGTCAGGACACGTGACCTATCATTTGGGTAGGTTTGTGGTTTCATTGTGAAAAGCAGAAGGCAGGCATTTTTAAAATCTCTATATTGAGATCTGTCACCAGAAAATTTATCAGGGAGACTTATTGGTGGTTCTGATGTATGCAACTTAGGTTCAATGTATTCTTTAATGTAAGCTTTAAGTGCAGTGTTTTCTGCCTTAAGTGTGGATAAGCCCTCTGTTAGTAAATCAACTCTTTGCTTTAGATTCTGCATACTTGTAGTCATCTCAGCTGGGTCCATTTTGTATTAATTGGCTTGTTCTGTCAGACTCAGATACGATAGCTAGTAATGAGATTCATATAATGAGTTGTGTGAACCACAGCTGCTGAGAATCATACTTGTACTAAAAAATATGAATGATTGTAGCAGAATGAAATATTGCTATGTGACATAAACTATCATGAGTGATAGTGTCAAACAGCACATTTAACAGTCAGCAAGGTTGATATTAGGGGTATAGGTGAGAAAACACTATTGCTATCACATGTGTTTGGTATTAACACTGGTTTTATATAGCAGTGTCTCTCACTGTGAATTCCAAATAAAAAAAAAGAACAAACTTACAAAGTACTTGTGAAAAATAATTATCATAAAGCACAGCTATGAAGTGGATAAATGTTGATCAACTTATTTATATATATGTGGTATTTTGAGAGGATAAGAGTAATGTGCATAGCAAAAGAAAAACTGACAGGTTGCTCTTTAGGGTGAACTGAAAATACAGGCTCAGTGAATAACGGTAGAAGTAAGAACAAACTTGTAACAACTGAACTTTTAAAAGTACCTGAGTGGAAGTTAATACCCTAGAGAGTGAGGTCTGGAATCCGGTATAGAGAACCCCAGTGGGGAGTAAGCTGGTCCGGTGTAGAGAGCTTGATCAGGGCTCAGGTAGTTCTGTTGATGGCGTGTGACGTCACCGCGGAGTGATTCAAAGTAGATCCGGTACTCAGTGAGAGGTTGTGCAGGCAAGGTTCAGAGAGGAGCAGGGAAACAGGCAAGGCTCAGGATAATACCTTTTAGCTACCACTGGGTGGCAGACGGTCAATAACAAGCAATGTAGGATAGTAGATTAGAGGTTTTATAGAGAAAGTTGTTAACCAGAGTTTATTATTTAAAGGAACAGGTACATCGATATGCCTTGCAGCAGTGAGCCTGACACCCGCCAACAACTAGGGTTCAAGCCGCAATGTTTTAGGGCACTTTCTAACTGTCAAACAAACATCAATTTTTCTGGCCGCTGCTACAGCAGCGGCTGCAACAATACCTAATTTTTCAGGCATTTTTACATGCCTAATTTTTCTGGCCTCTGGTGCTGCACTGTGGCTACAAAACCCAAACCAAAAAAAAGGCACATAACAGTGATTAAACTGTTAAGAATAGTACTACTTAACACACCACTCATATCTGGTGGCACAGTAGATTGCACGCGCAGTGCCCCAAATTTGAAGTAGGAGGACCGACCAAGCATCTTTTTCCATCTCCCGGTTCCTAGAAATTATCTCCGGGTTCCTAAAAACGATGCCATACCTGTACTCGATTGTGCAAAAGGAAGTGATGGCATATGGGGCCTTTCATGCTGTCGTGTCTTTTGAGGGTCGGGGACCCTCGTATAAAAAGGCTGAAGGAGAACGACCTGTACTGGGTGTCCAAGCATCTTTTTCCATCTCCCGGTTCCTAAAAATTATCTCCGGGTTCCTAAAATCGATGCCATACCTGTACTAGATTGTGCAAAAGTAAGTCATGGCAGATGGGGTATACTCAATTGTGCAAAAGGAAGTGATGGCATATGGGGTCTTTCATGCTGTCATGCCTGTTTGGGGTCGGGGACCCTTGTATAAAAAGGCTGAAGGAGAATTACCTGTACTGGGTGTCCAAGCTTCTTTTTCCATCTCCCGGTTCCTAAAAATTATCTCCGGGTTCCTAAAATCGATGCCATACCTGTACTCGATTGTGCAAAAGTAAGTCATGGCAGATGGGGTATTTCATGCTGTTGTGCTTGTTTGGGGTCGGGGACCCTCGTATAAAAAGGCTGAAGGAGAAAAACCTGTACTGGGTGTCAAAACATATTTTTCCATCTCCCGGATGTAGCGGTACTCCACTAGGGGCTCTCCCTTCCTCTGTCCAAACCCAGGGGTGGCCACCGGATAGTGGGACCAGAGATATAGTTGCTGAGACCGGGGTGAAGCCAGCGGGTGTATCTCCCCCAGCTGGGCTGGTCTCAGTGGACTCCTAGTCAGGTAGCGTCCTCTCTGCCCTGCAGCTTTTTCTTGGCAGGTATCGTCCCCTCTGCCTGTCTGCTTATAGGCAGGAATAAATCCCCCTGCCAGGCTGCTTCTTGGCAGGAATAGATCCCTCTGCCTCCAAATAGTGGGACCAGGGCAATCGTGGCTGAGACCGGGGTCAAGCCAGCAGCTGTATCTCCCCCAGCTGGGCTGGTCTCAGTGGGCTCCCAGGCAGGTAGCGTCCCCTCTGCCTGTCTGCTTCTAGGCAGGAATAGATCCCTCTGCCTCACTGCACACTTCCAGCAGGTAGCGCGCCCTCTGGTTTCTTATAGGCAGGAATCGATCCCTCTGCCTTGCTGCTCCTTTCAGGCAGGTCAGCTCTTTGCATACAGGCCCACAGACTCTGTAACAGATCTCTCTTGCATGGAGAGGTTCAGCCAGAATGCAGGGTCAGAACCTCTGCAACTGGTATACCTGAAAGAATCAGACAGCACAAAAAGGCAATCCCGGACCCCAACCTGTACTCGATTGTGCAAAAGGAAGTAACCTTCCATAGTACCTCACTGTTTTTAGTTGCTCGCTCAATATAATTTCTTTAATACTTCTAAAATATATACCTGTGTGGAACCAGTGCAGCATAATATTAACACAGTCTCCGATATAGTAGAGACTTTTTTAGATGAGGTTGTGACCTTTTGATTTCTATCAGCCAGTGTAATATTAACTACAGCCTCCGCTATAGAAGAGGCTTATCATAGCCAGTTGTTATGTGGGCTTGTTACTCTGAAATGTGAACGCATATAGTTTAAAATATCTTCACTTATACGTGTTAGCTAACTGGGAAATTAAGGGTGCAACTCAGTCAGTGCTGGGTTTACTATATACCTATAACTTATGTGAGTGCGGAATATTAAACGGAAGACAATTGGTACACCATTGATATATATAGTATAAGTCACTTACTATTATAATTAAAAGTACCTTTCTATATACCGTGATATAACTGTATTCTCTCACTCACTAAGCAACGCCAATGACAGCTTTTCACCCTAGCAAGTGATTCCTTGTAGCTAAGATACACTTTGTATCCATTTGTTTACTTTTGTGCTCACAAGTATCAAGTATACATCTCTTATTAAACTACATTTATTAGCAAATTTGGGGGTTTAGAAATTTATTAACAATATTGGGTTATACCACTATGATCAGGTCATGCTAGTGTTGAATTAAGAAACACAGCACAATCACAGAACCTTCGATATACTGATATATATTTAACCCACTACTATCATAACGGCTACACTCCCCTTTTTCCATAATCCTACATAGCACCGGTTTGTATGAGATACCAAATACTTAACCAGAATTTAAGCCATTTTAAAACTGGTACATGAATATAAATCCTGGCTATCATTACCGTGACATACCATCTAATGGTCTACTACTCACTGTGTTAATTTGTTTGCACAAAATCTAGATTCTCAGCAACCTTACCACCATTTTTAATGAAGGATATCCTTTAAAATATTACCTGGAGAGATTGCTGCAATACTATTATATATGTTCCCCTCGTCATATATTTGAATATTACAATTGTATGTAAGAGCTTGAGCTATTTTTTAACCAGTGTGTGTGTGTGAGTGTTTGTATGAGTCCTGCTGGACTTTACATTTGTCTCCAATAAAGTTTTTTAGTGTGAGTGGTAATTTTTGAGACAATTTTAACTATTAAGTAACAATTAATGGGTATTTGCTGATACATTTACCTTATAACACCGAGTGTTGTTCTCTGACATAACCTTACCACAATAAATTGATTATTCATAATAGTGGGTTTCTGCCAAACCAATATATCTATTTAGAGAAAGGAAGTCTTTGTCTTTTTTTTTGCAAGATTTTTCTTTATCTTTGCAATTCATGGTACATATATATCATTCGTATCTATCAAATGTATATTGCATCTATTGATCTATGTTATTCGTATCTATCAAATGTATATTGCATCTTTTGATCTATGTAATTCATATCTATCATATGTATATTGCATCTATTGATCTATTTAATTTGTATCTATCAAATGTATATTGCATCTATTGATCTATGTAATTCATATCTATCAAATGTATATTGCATCTTTTGATCTATGTAATTCGTATCTATCAAATGTATATTGCATCTTTTGATCTATGTAATTCATATCTATCAAATGTATATTGCATCTTTTGATCTATGTAATTCATATCTATCAAATGTATATTGCATCTATTGATCTATGTAATTCATATCTATCAAATGTATATTGCATCTATTTATCTATGCAATTCGTATCTATCAAATGTATATTGCATCTATTGATCTATGTAATTCGTATCTATCAAATGTATATTGCATCTATTGATCTATGTAATTCGTATCTATCAAATGTATATTGCATCTATTGATCTATGTAATTCGTATCTATCAAATGTATATTGCATCTATTGATCTATGTAATTCATATCTATCAAATATATATTGCATCTTTTGATGTAATTCGTATCTATCAAATGTATATTGCATCTTTGATCTATGTAATTCGTATCTATCAAATGTAAATTGCATCTTTGGATCTATGTAATTCGTATCTATCAAATGTATATTGCATCTTTTGATCTATGTAATTGGTATCTATCAAATGTATATTGCATCTATTTATCTATGCAATTCGTATCTATCAAATGTATATTGCATCTATTGATCTATGGAATTCGTATCTATCAAATGTATATTGCATCTATTGATCTATGTAATTCGTATCTATCAAATGTATATTGCATCTATTGATCTATGGAATTGGTATCTATCAAATGTATATTGCATCTATTGATCTATGGAATTCGTATCTATCAAATGTATATTGCATCTATTGATCTATGGAATTCGTATCTATCAAATGTATATTGCATCTATTGATCCATGTAATTCGTATCTATCAAATGTATATTGCATCTTTTGATCCATGTAATTTGTATCTATCAAATGTATATTGCATCTATTGATCTATGTAATTCGTATCTATCAAATGTATATTGCATCTATTGATCTATGGAATTCGTATCTATCAAATGTATATTGCATCTATTGATCTATGGAATTGGTATCTATCAAATGTATATTGCATCTATTGATCTATGGAATTCGTATCTATCAAATGTATATTGCATCTATTGATCTATGGAATTCGTATCTATCAAATGTATATTGCATCTATTGATCTATGGAATTGGTATCTATCAAATGTATATTGCATCTATTGATCTATGGAATTCGTATCTATCAAATGTATATTGCATCTATTGATCTATGGAATTCGTATCTATCAAATGTATATTGCATCTATTGATCCATGTAATTCGTATCTATCAAATGTATATTGCATCTATTGATCCATGTAATTCGTATCTATCAAATGTATATTGCATCTATTGATCCATGTAATTCGTATCTATCAAATGTATATTGCATCTTTTGATCCATGTAATTCGTATCTATCAAATGTATATTGCATCTTTTGATCCATGTAATTTGTATCTATCAAATGTATTTTGCATCTATTGATCTATGTAATTCGTATCTATCAAATGTATATTGCATCTTTTGATCTATGTAATTGGTATCTATCAAATGTATATTGCATCTATTGATCTATGTAATCTATGTATCTATCGATCTATCAAATCTATCGATCTTGTGGTTGTGCAAATGGACAGTTTGTGGTTGTTTGCGGTGAGTTAAACGGGGAGTTTGGTCTGTCACTGTGAGGCGGGCGTAACCCTTACACTACCTGATCGATACAACATCATACCTGATGTTTTAAAGCACGTTATTCCAAACAATTTAGGAATGTTAGGTGATTTATGCCCTTTATGGCTTAAAACCAGACTCTGCATCAACTATGTAATTTTCCATGGGAGTTTTGCCATGGATCCCCTTCCGGCATGCCACAATCCAGGTGTTAGTCCCCTTGAAACAACTTTTCCATCACTATTGTGGCCAGAAAGAGTCCCTGTGGGTTTTAAAATTTGCCTGCCCATTGAAGTCAATGGCGGTTCACCCAGTTCGCTGGTTCGCGAACATTTGCGGAAGTTCGCATTCGCCGTTCGCGAACACAAAATTTTAGGTTCGCGACATCACTACAAACAGCATGTCCGGTAAGGCCAGGTGTGTTTGTCCTTGTTCTGTCTCTACTGCGCATGACAGCTTCAGACAAACACACTTGGCCTTTTATATAATAGGATATATATGTTCATATGTGTTTATGTATTTATATGTGTATATGTATTTACTGACATATATACACATACAAACATATAAATACATATGTACATATATATATATATATATATATATATTTGATATTATTTTATTTTAAATTCTTATCATCCAATCAAAAATAATGAAGTGTCCCTCATTCCTCCCAGAAGGTAGCACCCCAAACAAGTGGTATTCTGAGGTGCCTCATCAAATTGGTGACAACATACTAAAAGGGAGACTTGATCCCCTGCACCCTGCTCAATCGGCACCCCTTTTAAAAAGCTCCAGACTGGGGTTTAATTCATGTCCGGCGCTCAGTTCCAGGAACCTGGCTAGGCTGGTGAGGTTTTGCAGGCCCTCTGGTGTTCAGTCGCCGGTATTTAGTGCATCTCCGTGACCCATCATTTAAACATTGTTTATAATTTAGAGACATAGCTCCTATAGTTATAATTGGGATGTTTACTACTTAGTATAGTTTATTATAGTAATGTATTTTTCAGACAGTAGGCAGTATGTGGGAGTTAGCTGGGGTGTTCCAGGGGAGTGTAGGTTAGACATTACGCAAGTGTAGGTAGTATTGGCGACTGAGTTGGGTGTTCCAGAGGTGTGTAGGTTAGGCATGAGGTAGATGTAGGTGGTCAGTGGGAGTTAGCTGGGATGTGCAGGGGGAGTGTAGGTTATCTCTACATTAGGTGTAGGCGGTCAGTGGGAGGTAGCCAGGTGGTTCAGGGGTAGTGTAGTTTAGATATGACAAAAGTATAGGCGTTCAGGAGGAGTAAGCAGGGCATGTTAGTGGGAGTAGGTTGCACTGTGATTCAGACATATCGACCCCAGTGCGATATGTTGGAATCAGCAAAGTTCAGGTTGCAAGGAGGGAAGAAGCCATGTTTGTCTCGCCAGCTGTCAGCTGTCAAGACTACATCGCCTGAGGTACTTAGATTAGGTGCAGCGTAGATGTAGTGCAACTTAGTAGTGTAGTAGTGTAGTGCAACTTAGGTCCTGCCGGCAATATTTGGAGTGTCGCTACATGGAAACTATTTATAGTTTCAGTGAGCACCCTGTCTGCTCTGTGTAGACCCACTTCAAATAAGGCTCCCCCTCTATGGGAGAGACATTGCCGCTCACCGGCTCTGCTCTGCTACGGCACTTTTATTTTAAAATATTTTGAACATTGGGGCATTAGGGGCATATTTATCAAGCTCCGTACGGGGCTTGATGCCCCGTGTTTCTGGTGAGCCTTCAGGCTCATCGGAAACACAAGTTATGAAGCAGAGGTCTAAAGACCACTGCTCCATAACCTGTCCGCCTGCTCTGAGGCGGCGGACAGAAATCGCCAGAAATCAACCTGATTGAGCACGATTGGGTTGATTGACACCCCCTGCTAGCTCTGCAGGGGGCAGTATTGCACCAGCAGTTCACAAGAACTGCTGGTGCAATGATAAATGCAGAGAGCGTATGCTGTCAGCATTTATCGATGTGCAGCAGACGTGATCCGCAATATCGGATATCATGTCCATTCGCACAATGATAATTCGACCCCTTAGTGTGCACTTTAGAATCAAACTTCTTTGTTTCTCTTAAATTTTAAGAGATTTTTATATATTTCTGTACATTTCTTATGTTTATTTTATTTTTAAACATAAGGAGTAAGCATAATTAAAACACAATTAGTGCAAACAACTTTCACTTCTGGTCTGTTAATAGTTAACAATTTATGGACATTGCACAATGCGCATTAAACAGTCTCCCTCACCTTTAGCATACAATGATGATGTACTGCACTTCACACAGGCTATCTTACTGGTACACAAAGAATTTTATAGCTTTATTTGATTACTTTATAAGTAGACTAATGGAAATTGCATCTGTCTGTCTTTCTGTCTATCGATCTAGCTATCTACCTGTGGGAAAAAGTAAAGACAATGATCAGTTTCTCTGGTTTTACAATTTATAGGTATGTGTTTGAGTAATATGAACATTTTTGTTTTATTCTATAAATTTCGCACAAATTCCAAACAAAAATATTCTCATTTAGAGGGGGATATCTATCAAGCAGTCAACCGCAAATACGCCGGAATTCCGCAGCGTAATTGTTGCAAACTTGATCCGACCTAGTTATCAAAGCCTACAGAACGGCAAATGTTGAAATTTGTGACGTAACATACGATCCGCCAATCTCAATCCAATGCAGATCAATGCTTACATCATTACAGATGTTCCAAATACACATTCGGCTCTATTTGACACTTTTCCCTTTTACCAAATAGTTAACAGGTACGCTTGCGGCTATTCCGACCCAGTGTACCTGGTTTTCAATCCGCCACCCTGGAGGCTGCGGATGCCATAGAAATCAATGGGAGTCTGAAAGCACCGAAAGCTTATGTTTGATACTGCCAGATATCCCATTGATTTATATGTTAGAAAAGAAGTGACGTTTACACCTAACACCCTAACATAAACCCCCAGTATAAACACCCCTAATCTGCCACCCCTGACATTGTTGCAACCTAAATAAAATTTATTAACCCCTATTCCGACACTCCCCGCCACTGCTGCCACTAAATAAACTTATTAACCTCTAAACCCCTGGCCTCCCACATCACTACCACTAGCTAAACCTATTAACCCCTAAACCGTCAGCCCCCACATCGCCATAAACTAAATGAAGCTATTAACCCCTAAACCTAACAACCCGCTAACTTTAAATTAAAATTACAACATCCCTATCTTCAAATAAATTTAAACTTACCTATAGAATTAAAATAAACTATATTAAAACATTAATTAACCTACCCTAACTATTATACTCCAATTACATTAAACTACCAATTAAATTAACTAAATTACGGGGGGCGGAGCCAACTGCCGAACAGGAGAGACGTCTTGAAAAAGAGCTCTCTCTCAGTTAGCTAATTTAGACATAAATTAGACAACTTTAGAGCCTAAACCCTAAAATAATATATTTAACTATACACCTTCGGTTATCCTAGCTAGGTATTGCATAAGATCTGCGATCTATTTTGACTGTGGGAGAGATGCTGCAGGAGTGCGTTCTGCAGCAGCCATACCACCATTGAAAAGCTGAAGCTGCACAAGAGGCTCTAGGACATAGGAGCAACGGAAATCAACTGTACACTTTCTTAACTGCCCAGCTCGCCTACAACTACTGCCCGGAGGGTCGGGGCTCCGCTCCGGAGCAGCAGAACAGCGCAGCAGACAAGTTGACAGCACAGAGAAGTCGGACTATCATCTAACTGCAAGATTCTCACCCCGCAGCAGATCCGGTGGCCGCATCAGTAAGATACCTAAATCCGGAGCTGGATTAGCCCACAATTTGACCACCACTGAGACCCAGAGGACCCTGGAACAACTTTTGCAGGCCGCATCTTCCTGGCACTAATTTGGCGCGAACAATCGCCATTTTGCGGCCCGGGCTGGGGGAGCATCAGCATTCCATAAGGAAAGACAAACTGCACCAATACAGCAGGCGAGGAGAGAGGTAAGGGCACACATATACCATCAGCCCTGTAAACCACTTGTAAATGCCTTGCAGGTCTCCCCATCATTAAGGTATAAATTGCTCTATTTTAAGTACAGTGCTCACTATCAGCTATTAGCATATAGGCCTCACAGACTTACCTACTGCTTGATAGAAAAGCTGATTAGCAACCATAGACGCTGATTCAGTTTACTAGCATACATACCTTTTGATATTAAACTTGCCTAGCCAGAACAAGCTATAATATTGCTGCAGCAAGAGACTGGGGCCTTATGAGATGTGTAACACTCTGCTAGCTAGCAGACAGGCTTAACTGAAGGGTCCTGTTTGATACTATGGTCATATGTAACTAAGTGTATGCAGCTAAATAACTCTAAGTGAAGTAAGTAAGTAAGTAAGTACCAGTCTCTCTCATTACATGTACTTGTACAGTGGCGGAGATTAAAGGGACTACAGACTGCTACAAATTTCTGCTTGCTTCACTAAACTGAGCACTACACTTGACTAGAACCCTTTTTTGTCTTTCTCTTTTCTCTGTATAATAAGGACAGTATATCTCAGACTCTCACAACTAAATTGCAAATAAAGAGCTTTGGTGCTAGCTCAACTCCAGTAATAAGGGATCCTAATCAGTCCTTATCTTCTCTAACGCTGTTGAGCCCTAATACAGTCTTCTGTTGTTTTAAATGCAACTGTGACACCTTTGTCTGCAGGAGAACAGGAACTTTAAAGAAAGCAGCCCACTTGTGGGTTACCTGATACAACATTTCTTGACTTATTGTCGCCTGTGGTATGCTCTCCTCCTCCCTTTCCTGCTGTCAGCTGTGGCAGTAGGTCATACCCCAAGCTTCCTTCCCCATGATGGCCCTGTGAGGGCAACCGTCCTGAGGAGTTGCGTACCTAGGAAGAGAGAGAAAGAAAAGAAAAAGAAACAAGAACAAAAACAGAGAGAAGAGAAAAGAAAAGAAAGAAAATCGCCAACACCTTCTGCTCCCAGAGAATTGCTGAAGCAAATAGCTGTCTATACCTGCGACATAGAGTAATAAAAATGTCTCACTCTAACAGGAAAAAAAACATTAACAAACATAATATAGGTCCAAAAGAACTGTTGCATACCACTTTCATAGTAAATTTCTATTAGAAAGGGATCTATCAGATGATGATTCCAGAGATTCCCTGTCTGGCCAAGGAGATGAAGAAATACCCCCTTCTGGGAAAAAATCTATCTATAACTCAGAAGACACTTCTCTCAAAGAACTCATGAACTCACTTTCTGCTAAAATGGACTCCCACCACTCCTCATTGAAGCAGGAAATAAGAACCTTGGTTGCTGACCTTAAAAGAGAAATCTCATCACTGGGAGACAGAATCGACACCCTGGAACACAAGCATGAAGATTTGGCAACAGATCATTCTAATCTCCTTGCTTATTCTGAATCCTTAGCTGAAATGATATCTGACCTTGAAGTAAAATTAGCGGACCTTGAAGACAGGTCTAGGCGCAATAACATACGCCTTAGAGGCATTCCTGAAAGTATCTTAACTGCGGACCTTAATAAATACCTGGAAGAGCTATTTGCAGCATTAGTAAACTCTCCACTAGACCACAATGCAAAAATTGACAGAGCCCACAGAGCAATTAGACCAAGGAACTCTAATCAGGCACAACCTAGGGACATAATTGTAAGATTTCATCACTACACCTTTAAGGAAAAGATCCTTAGAGCAGCCTTCATGAATAAAGACTTACCAGATCCCTATAAAGAAATACAGTTTTTTCCTGATTTATCTACTCATACTCTGTCAAAGAGGAGATCATTCCAACCAATTACCCAATGCCTTTGCAAGCACTCCATTCAATATAGATGGGGATTCCCAGTGCGGGTTATATTCCAGCATGATGGACTCACTTATAATGTGTCTAATTTAACCCAGGGAATGGAGATTCTCAGTAAAATAAACCTCTTACAAAATTCCCAAGCTCCAGGCCCTGCACGTCAAGACCCCAAACCTCTTCAAAAAGACTCTCCTGCTAACAGCTCCACAATCCTGGAACCTACTTCCTTACGGATAGATGCATCAGAATGGAGTCCTAAACCCAGAAGATCTTCACCTGCCTCTAAGAGACAAAACACCACCGAGCAGGACATATAAATTCCACTGTCAAGTGGACCATTCCTTGTCGGTGCTGGACATAAACAAGTACTGTACTCCACGTTCTTAATCTATATACCACAGCAAAAGATAAAAAGCATTATAACACTTAATACCAAATGTCACATGTTTAACTTAAGTACGGATCTTTACATCAATACTATTTCACTCATGCAGGATTACTTTTAGACTCCATAATATCTATGCGCATCCTGTAATAGTTAAGGACAAACTGTTTTTGCAGCTTTGGGTCCTGAATTGTCCATATCCAAAAACCATACACTATAATAATAGAGGACAACCCTCACTTCATATGAACCCGAACTGTATCCAGACATCCTAAATGTAAAGTTACAAAGTTCTATTATTTGCTAATATTTTTCTTTCCTTACAGGTCTATCAATAAGTCTAAATTGAGGCTATATATTATATACCTTAACAATGAAAGTTTGTTTGTATAGCACGAGATTGGGTACTTGCTTTATCTAATCTGGGTACAAGGCCTATTACCACTGATGTTACTTGTGAATCCGAATTCTATCCAGATCTCTTGAATGTAAAGTTTTACTTTTTGCTAATATCTTCTTTCCTTATAGGGTTAACCTCAAGTCTAAATAGAGGCTATACATTATATGCTGTAAAATTGACAGTCTGAATCTAAAACACTAGAATGGGCACTATTTCTATCTAATATGAGTATAAGGTTACTCACTAATGCCATCCCCTCCATATAGAGTGGTACTACATGGGACCTATGGGTTGTATGTTATTGAGTAATCCCATCTAAATTCTCTACTTTCAAGCAGGTTGATATTTATACTTAAACGCTTTAATTACTGTCTAACTCTATTACTTAGAATCATACTCCCATATATGTCTTTTCACCTTTCTTGCCTACTCGAATAATGAGGACAAATAGAAAGCAGTTTGTGAGGATAGATGGTAGATGGGCGCTAATAGATGATTCACCCTGTGGCTAGTATTAACTCTGGGTTCGTACGCAGTTTTGTTCTATAATAAGGCCGTAGTGAACTACTCTTAATGCACTAGACTACTCCATAGAGTTTTACTATAATGACCTACTTCTAACAAGGTGTTCAAACCTCTACATTTGCATACCATCTTAACCGCTTTAATATACAAATGCCATATTCTTAGTGAGGTAGTTAAAATAGACCCTCTACCATATAAAATTAAACTAAAATGTTTTAATTACATTTTAAGCGACTGAGTGCTCTTGCTTTGTTTTCCAATATGCTCTTCTGTTTTTTTTTTCAAATTATGTACCTATAACACGTTCTTAATTATATTCTAGGTCTTCATGTGACAAGGTATGAACCATTGTTTATAAGGTTTTATTCTAGCTGGTTGAGTTTGATCCGGAATTAAACTGGATCCAAGTTTGTTGCTGTTTAGGTTATAAATTGTTGTTTGATTGCCTATTAACTATACAAATTGGTTACCCCGCCCCCCCCCTTATTTTAGGTGGTAGCCATTGTTTTAGCAGTGTGGCATATAAAGCTAAATATCACTATATCAAAATCCCTTACTCATAGCGGTGCTTACCCGCTGAATATCCCCTTATACCCCCCAAACTGCTATTTATTATCTTTTGACCTCCAGTGCGCCTAGAATCTATAGGAATACATATTCAGACCCCAATTAGGGTTATTGTGTTTATTTACTCAAATTTCATCAGCTCCCTTTCTGGCAAAGCGAATTTGGTGACAGACCCATACATACAAATATCATATAGCTGTGTCAATCCCCCCCATATACCTTCTTCCTTCTTCCCCCTCCCCCTTTCACTCCTCCCCCCCCCCATTATAATTTTTTTCTTTTTCTTTTTTTTATTTCTTTCTCTCTCTCAGCATGGAACTTAACATGCTCACCCATAATGTCCAAGGCCTTAATTCTCCGACCAAGAGAAGCCTACTACTCACCAACATTAGAAAACTTAAAGTTAATGTCATTTTTCTTCAGGAGACCCACTGGATCAGATCCCCAGGTATCCCCTTTTCTTTCAAAAACTTTTCAACTAAGTTAGAGGCTTCTTACTGCACTAAATCTAGGGGAGTGGCCATCCTCCTCAAAGACAACCTACAGGTAGAGAAGATATATGTTGAAGTGGACCATGAAGCTAGGTATATTATTCTTATATGTAAAAAAAATGAGAAGAAATACACTCTAGCAAATCTCTATGCCCCGAACTCTAGACAAATACCTTTCTTAAAACATATCCTTAAGCTTATTGCCACACTTAAACAGGGAACGTTAATTATCGGAGGAGATTTCAATCTTGTTCTTGACCCTCTTAGAGACAAGAAGGGGACTTTAAGATTAGTGACAGATCGCTCCACCAGCTCACTATCAGCTGCATTCAGAAATCTTTTGGCTCAATACAACCTGTATGATGAATGGAGAGCTATGCATGTCTCGGACAATGACTTCACTTTTTATTCTAGTGCCCGTAAGATGTTTTCTAGAATTGATTTTATCTTTATTGAAGCACACACTCTCAATGAAATACATTCCTCCAGAATAGAAGTTATTCCATGGTCTGATCATGACCCTTTGATTGTTTCTTTCTACACTCCACGAGAACCAACTTTTAAAAAATGGAGATATGAGGAATGGTTGATTTCAAACGCCCACACATTGCAGGAAGTTGGGAATAGTCTACAAGAGTTTATTCAAATTAATGATAAAGAACAGACAGATGTACAGTATATATGGGCCTCCCTCAAGGCCTATCTTAGAGGGGTCCTAATTAATAAAGCTGCTGTTTTTAAGAAAAATCAGGGCAGTTCGCTATCTGAATTAATGTGCGAATTCAGATGGCAAACCTCTATACTAAAGTCAAACCCATCCATGCAAGGTGCGAAGAAGCTTGAGCTTCTGAAAGAGGAACTTAATAGGCTTGAACTCATTAAGGTCCAAAAATCTCTCTTTAGGCTTAAGCAAACCTACTTTTATCATAGTAACAAAGCTAACGCCTTACTAGCATCTAAACTTAGACTAAGACAAGCACAAAGAGCCATATCCTCCATTACACTGGAAGACAAAACAGTAACATCTCCTAAAGATATTGGAGAGGCGTTTCAAGCCTTTTACACTAATTTATATAGCCTGGCAGGCGAGACTTCTACTGAAGTCTATTCTACAGAAGAAATAAGTGCTCTATTAGGTACATTGCGTCTATCTGAAATAAATGAAGAAGCAGCAGCTATGTTAAGCTCACCGATCTCCCTGGCAGAATTAAAATCCGCTATTGCTCAGCTTAAGAGAAACAAAGCCCCGGGCCCAGACGGGTTCACGGGTCACTTTTAAAAAACCTTTAGTGAAACCATAGAACCAATTCTGCTAAGAACTTTCAACTCTTTTATGTACACTGGAACATGTCTAAGTGAATTTTTAGAAGCAGACATCATCACTATATTAAAACTGGGAAAGGACTCTAGCTTGTGTCAGAATTACAGACCAATTTCTCTGATAAACTCAGATATAAAGCTATATTCTAAAATTCTTGCTAATAGATTAGCTAAGGTCATGTGTAAATTAGTCCACCCAGACCAAGTGGGCTTTATCCCAAGTCGAGAGGGCCCAGACAACACCTGAAGACTATTCAATATTCTATACGAAGCTGAGAATGAGGGGGTCTCTCTCCTGGCCCTGTCTCTTGACGCTGAGAAGGCGTTTGACAGGGTCAGGTGGGATTATCTCTGGTGTGCCTTGGAAGCTTTTAATATTCCCCCTCAATTTGTTAAGGCGGTTAAGGTTCTATACTCAGCTCCTACAGCAAGAATCGGTGGAGTTGGTTTCCAGTCTGCCCCGTTTGAAATCCTGAATGGAACCAGACAAGGATGCCCACTCTCTCTGATGCTATTCGCTTTGGCTATTGAACCTCTGGCTCAGTTGATAAGAGTGAATCCTAATAAAATAGGCATCGATCTTGGGGGGTCAACTCACAAGTTTGCTTTGTTTGCAGACGACGTCACCCTTCTACTCACATCTCCATCCACATCCTTACCGGCTGTTTTTAACTGCCTGGAAATATTCTCTAAATGCAGTTTTTATAAATTGAACTACTATAAAACTGAAGTGGTGCACATTAATATCCCAGAATCAGAGTTGAAATTCCTGCAAAGAAAATATGATTTTCAATGGTCTCCTACTTCTGTCAAACATTTGGGTATTCATCTGAGCCCAGATCCGGAAGTTATGATCCAGAAAAATTTCACGGATCGTATCCCGGAATTTAAGAAGCTTCTTGAAAGCTGAGAATTCAGAGAATTCTCGTGAACAGGGCGAATTTCTGCGGTCAAAATGTCGCTTATCCCTAAAATTGCGTACCTTTTTAGGTGCATAACCCTGACGGTCCTGAGACCTATACTAAATAAGCTACAGAGTCTAATTTCAAATTATGTCTGGAAGGGAGGGAGAACCAGAATTGCCACTATGACGATTCAGCAACCTATAGATAGAGGGGGACTAGCCTACCCTAGCTTTCTAATATACCATGATGCTGCACATCTGGCCCATATTGTGGGCTGGAGCCTGGAAGGGGACCAGCCCAGGTGGTACGAGGTGGAGCAGTCTTTGCTACCTGGGGCTGTTCTACTACAAGACCTCCCTTGGATACCAGTACATGTCCATAGGACTCTACAGATTGAACACCCCCTCATTGTGAATGCCCTACAGCACTGAGATTCCAGAAAAAAATATGGAATCTATTGCTCCACACCCCTCCCCCCTCTATAGAATACGAAATATTCTGCTTTTTATGCCCGAAACACACGTAGGCCAATGGGCTGAGGGTGCTAATGAACCTGTTACATCTCTATACGATAAAGATCTCCTCTTGTCATTCGAAGAGGTCAAGGCTAAGTTCTCCATACCTTCATCTCTAAACTTTGAATTTATTAGACTTGCGAGTATCCTCAAGGCTTGGGGACTTTCGGGTCAGCCCACAAGACCTCTTACTAGATGGGAACAAAGATGGAACCTAGGCAAACTACTCAAAGGCTCTCTCTCTTTCCACTATAACCTATTGGTTGCACCTTCGAATAAAGCTAAGCACAGCCAATACAAAGCCTGGGAAAAAGAACTCAACATTAGTATTGAGATCACATTGTGGCTTAGAGAGATCATTAATTCGAGGAGAATTCTACATAGTGCAACACTGTGGGAACTTTATTATAAGATCACCACGAGGTGGCACTTTGTGCCAGTCACACTGAACAAATATTATCAAAAGGTCTCACCCTTGTGTTGGCGTAATTGCGGTCGCTTAGGAACACAGGTTCATATATGGTGGGACTGCCCTATAATCAGGAATACCTGGGGATTTGCATTTGGTGCTCTAACTCTATGTCCAACCCCTTCAGTGGGTCTCCTACATCATGAGCTTCCGGCTATGTCTGAAGCTGACAAACATCTCGCCCTGTACGTCCTTATGGCTACTAAGCTGGCTATAGCCAGAGATTGGAAACAAACCTCCTCTCCCTCATCCAAAAAAATCATCGCTATAATTGACCATATTAGACAGATGGAGGAGTTTGCATTTAGGTATCTAAACAAGCTAGAACTCTATCAAAAGATTTGGAGCAAATGGAGTGTGTTACAGTGCTCATAGGTACCAGGGAGCTATACAATATCAGATCACATACAAGAACTGCCCCCAAGGAGACCCTTTTTTTTTTTCCTCCCCCCCTATCCCCCACCCCTCTTCCCCTTATCCTTCCTCCTTGTTGCTAAACTCCCTTCAACGTCCACAACCTTGAGTATCTAGCACTACTTTATACCAATATCAACTAAGTAAGTAAGGTCACTCATTTTGACTTATTAACTATATACTGAGATGAATATGACTCAAACCCAATATCAGGAAATTATCATTTTGTCTGGGGTGCACTGGTTGTTCAGAGATTAAGATACAAGTTTGTCAGTTGACTCTATATTCTTACCTATATATGAATGTATCTTATCTAAGCACAAAACGAAAAATGAGGAAATAATACATGTCTATATATCCTTACTACTTGATATATGATACTTTGTCTCTTTTTTGTTTTTTTTTCCCTTCCTATGTTGTGCCAAACATATAATTATAATTGTCAAATGGTGTTACAAGAATCATATGCTTTCACAAATCTATGTTGTACGAGTGTACAAATTGTATATCTCTGACACTCATGTTGTCTTTTCTGTTAAACTTATATTGTTCCTCAATAAAAAAAATATTTAAAAAAAAAAAATTAACTAAATTACATATTAAAAAACCCTAACCCTGCTCAAATTATTTAAATATATTATTAAACCTTATTAAAAGTACTACATTTCCAAAAAAAAATTACAAAAATTACAAAAAAATTTACAAAAAAAATAAAAAAACACATTATCAAAAATAAAAAAGAATTACAACTAATCTAATAGCCCTATTAAAATAAAAAAGCCCTCCCCCCCAAAAAAAACCCTAGCCTACAACAAACTACCAATGGCCCTTAAATGGACCTTTTGTGGGGCATTGCCCCAAAGTTTTCAGCTCTTTTACCTGTAAAACAAAATACAAACACCCCCCCAACAGTTAAACCCACCACACACCCAACCAACCCCCCCAAATAAAAAACCTATGCTCCCCATTGCCCTAAAAAAAGGCATTTGTATGGGCATTGCCCTTAAAAGGGCATTTAGCTCTTTTACATGCCCAGACCCTAATCTAAAAATAAAACCCACCCAAAAAACCCTTAAAAAAACTAACACTAACCCCCGACGATCCACTTACAGTTTTTTAAGTTCCACTTGAAGGATCCATCCAGCCGGAGAAGTCCTCATCCAGGCGGCAAGAAGTCTTCATCCAGGCGGCAAGAAGTCTTCATCCAGACAGCATCTTCTATCTTCATCCATCCTGCGCGGAGCAGGTCCATCCTGAAGACATCCAGCGTGGAGCATCCTCTCCATACTGTTGCCACCGTACACTGGAACTTCAATGCAAGTGACATCATCCAAGATGGCGTCCTTTGCATTTCTATTGGCTGAAAGATTTCAATCATCCAATAGGATTCGAGCTGCTAAAATCCTATTGGCTGTTCCAATCAGCCAATAGGATTGAGCTCTCATCCTATTGGCTGTTCCAATCAACCAATAGGATTAGAGGTCAATCCTATTGGCTGATTGGAAAAGCCAATAGGATTTTAGCAGCTCTAATCCTATTGGCTGATTGGAACAGCCAATAGGATTTTAGCAGCTCTAATCCTATTGGCTGATTGAAATCACTCATGTCACTTGCATTGAAGTCCCAGTTTACGGCGGCGACCGCATGAAGAGGATGCTCCATGCTGGATGTCTTCAGGTTGGACCCGCTCCATGTCGGATGGATGAAGATGGAAGAGGCCGCCCGGATGAAGACTTCTTGCCGCCTGGATGATGACTTCTCCGGCTGGATGAATCCTTCAAGCGGGACTTCAAAAACTGTAAGTGGCTCCTCGGGGGTTAGTGTTAGTTTTTTTAAGGGTTTTTTTGGGTGGGTTTTATTTCTAGAATAGGGTCTGGGCATGTAAAAGAGCTATATGCCCTTTTAAGGGCAATGCCCATACAAATGCCCTTTTCAGGGCAATGAGGAGCTTAGGTTATTTTAGTTTTTTTTTAGGTTTTTTTATTTGGGGGGGTTGGTTGGTTGGGTGTTGGGTTTAACTGTTGGTGGCGGTGTTTGTATTTTTTTACAGGTGAAAGAGATGATATCTTTTGGGGCAATGCCCCACAAAAGGCCCTTTTGAGGGCTATTGGTACTTTATTGTAGGCTAGTTTTTTTATTTTGGGAGGCTTTTTTATTAGGTGTAATTCTTTTTTATTTTAATTTTTTTATTTATTTTAATATGTTTATTTAGTGGCGGCGGTGTCGGGGAGTGGCAGAATAGGGGTTAATAACTTTATGTTGCAGCGGGGGCGGGGAGCAGCGGGATAGGGGTTAATAAGTTTATTTATGTTGCGGCGGGGTCAGGAAGTGGCGCGATAGAGGTTAAATATTTTAGTATAGTGGCGGCGTTTAGTGACAGGGTATAAATAGATTTTCTAAAAAGCCGAATAGACGCGAGATCGATGACTGCTAGTTAACAACAGTCCGATGCTCATCGCCCCGTACTTGGTGCGCATCTTTTTTATAAATAAGAAGAGCATATTGAGATCCACTGCCACGATGTTAGGTGATGTTAGGCGAGAGTATTGATGCCGGCGAATGCAACACAGTTGACAGCTTGATAGATATCCCCCAGACCATTTATTTGTAGAAAATGACAACTGTGCAAAACAAAAAGTTGCAGCATTTTCAAACCTTGAATAATGAAAAGAAAACAAGTTCATATGCATTTATTTATTATTTAGTGATGTGGCGAATAGTTCCCGGCAAACATAGCTTGTTCGCGTTTGCCGCGGCTGGCGAACATATGCGATGTTCGATCCGCCCCTATTCGTCATCATTGAGTAAACTTTGACCCTGTACCTCACAGTCAGCAGACACATTCCAGCCAATCAGCGGCAGACCCTCCCTCCCAGACCCTCCCACCTCCTGGACAGCATCCATTTTAGATTCATTCGGAAGCTGTATTCTTAGTGAGAGGAGGGACAGTGTAGCTGCTGCTGATTTAATAGGGAAATCAATAGCTAGGCTAGTGTATTCAGTGTCCACTACAGTCCTGAAGGACTCATCTGATCTCTGCTGTAAGGACAGCACCCCAAAAAGCCCTTTTTAGGGCTAGAACATCAGTCTGCTTTTTTTTTTTTTTCCTGTGTAATCTAATTGCAGTTGCCTGCCTGCCAGAGTGTGTCAGGCTCACAGCGTATACTGTGCCCACTTGCCCAGTGCCACCACTCATATCTGGTGTAACAGTAGTGTACATTTAAAAAAAAAACAACCCTTTTTTGACTGTGAAATAATAGCAGACAGCTGCCAGTACCCAAGATGGCCGCCAATAAGGCAGATGGGGAGGATTAGAGAGCTGTTTTGGGGGGGATCAGGGAGGTTGGGGGCTAAGGGGGGAATGCTACACCACAGCATATGTAAATATGCTAAAATAAAATTAAAAAACCTTTTATTTTAGTACTGGCAGACTTTCTGCCAGTACATAAGATGGCGGGGACAATTGTGGGGTGGGGGAGGGAAGGGAGCTGTTTGGGAGGGATCAGGGGGTCTGATGTGTCAGGCGGGAGGCTGATCTCTACACTAAAGCTAAAATTAACCCTGCAAGCTCCCTACAAACTACCTAATTAACCCCTTCACTGCTAGCCATAATACACGTGTGATGCGCAGCAGCATTTAGCGGCCTTCTAATTACCAGAAAGCAACGGCAAAGTCATATGTCTGCTATTTCTGAACAAAGGGGATCCCAGAGAAGCATTTACAACTATTTGTGCCATAATTGCACAAGCTGTTTGTAAATAATTTCAGTGAGAAACCTAAAATTGCGAAAAAATTTAAGTTTTTTTTAAATTTGATCGCATTTGGCGGTGAAATGGGGGCATTAAATATACCAAAATGGGCCTAGATCAATACTTTGGGTTGTCTACTACACTACACTTAAGCTAAAATTAACTCTTCAAGCTCCCTACATGCTCCCTAATTAACCCCTTCACTGCTGGGCATAAAACACGCGTGGTGCGCAGTGGCATTTAGCAGCCTTCTAATTACCAAAAAGCAACGCCAAAGCCATATAAGTCTGCTATTTCTGAACAAAGGGGATCCCAGAGAAGCATTTACAACCATTTATGCCATAATTGCATAAATTGTTTGTAAATAATTTCTGTGAGAAACCTAAAGTTTGTGAAAAAGGGAACATTTTTTTTTTTATTTGATTGCATTTGGTGGTGAAATGGTGGCATGAAATATACCAAAATGGGCCTAGATCAATACTTTGGGTTGTCTACTATACTACACTTAAGCTAAAATTAACTCTACAAGCTCCCTACATGCTCCCTAATTAACCCCTTCACTGCTGGGCATAAAACACGTGTGGTGCGCAATGGCATTTAGCAGCCTTCTAATTACCAAAAAGCAACGCCAAAGCCATATAAGTCTGCTATTTCTGAACAAAGGGAATCCCAGAGAAGCATTTACAACCATTTATGCCATAATTGCATAAGTTGTTTGTAAATAATTTCTGTGAAAAACCTAAAGTTTGTGAAAAAGTGAACAATTTTTTTTTATTTGATCGCATTTGGCGGTGAAATGGTGGCATGAAATATACCAAAATGGGCCTAAATCAATACTTTGGGATGTCTTCTAAAAAAAATATATACATGTCAAGGGATATTCAGGTATTCCTGACAGATATCAGGGTTCCAATGTAACTAGCGCTCATTTTGAAAAAAAGTGGTTTTGAAATAGCTTCTTGTATTTATTTCCCTATAACTTGCAAAAAAAGCAAAGAACATGTTAACATTGGGTATTTCTAAACTCAGGACAAAATTTAGAAACTATTTAGCATGGTTGTTTTTTGGTGGTTGTAGATGTGTAACAGATTTTGGGGGTCAAAGTTAGAAAAAGTGTGTTTTTTTTTCATATTTTCCTCATATTTTATATTTTTAATAATAAATTATAAGATATGATGAAAATAATGGTATCTTTAGAAAGTCCATTTAGTGGCAAGAAAAACGGTATATAATATGTGTGGGTACATTAAATGAGTAAGAGGAAAGTTACAGCTAAACACAAACACCGCAGAAATATAAAAATAGCCCTGGTCCTTAAAGGGACATGCCACCCAAATTTTTTCTTTTATGATTTAGAAAGAGAATGCAATTTTAAACATATTTCTAATTTACTTATATTATCTAATTTGTTTTATTCTCTTGATATTCTTTGATGAAAAGCATATCTAGATATGCTCACTAGCTGCTGATTGGTTGCTGCACATAGAAGCCTCGTGTGATTGGCTCACCATGTGCATTGCTTTTTCTTCAACTAAGGATATTTAAAAATGAAGCAAAATAAATAATGGAAGTAAATTGTAATGTTGTTTAAATTTCTATTCTCTATCTGAATCAGGAAAGAAAGATCTGGGGTTTAGTGGCCCTTTAAGGGAAAGAAATTGAAAAATGGCCTTGGTCCTTAAGGGGTTAAAAAAAACCTAGAAATTTGACTGTGAAATAATAGCAGTCAGTTTCCTTCACACGTGTGCGTTTCAGGGCCTGCCAGGGCACAGTGTCACACCAGTGCAACTCATATCTGGTGTAACAGTAGTGTACATTAAAAAAAAATACAATTTTGACTGTAATAGATTGAATAGCAGTTAGTTGTCTGCCAGCGTGTGTGTCAGGCCTACAGCGTCTACTCTGCCAACTTCTGCCAGTGCACAGTGCCACTCATATCTGTTGTCACAGTAGCTTGCATGCATAGTACCACTAATCGAAAAAAAAATGACAGGCAGAGGCAGGCCACCCCGCAGGGGCCGTCGTGGTCGTGGTGCTGTGATTCCCTTTGGCCCTAGAATAATGCCCAGTGTTCAGAGGCCAAGTACCCTGAACTCGAAAAGTTCTGAGGACATAGTTGACTGGCTAACACAGGACACCCAATCTTCTACAGATTCCGCTCGGAACCTTGACGCACCATCCTCCTCCAGCTTAGCTTCGGGCACCTCTCAAGTTACCACTCGCCCACCTGCCGCCACCACCAACACTAGCACCACAGCCGATCTGTCAGAGGAGTTATTTACACATCAGTTGTAAGAAATGAGTGATGCGCAACCATTATTGCCAGAGGATGTAGATAACAGGGATATGTCTCAGTCAGGCAGCATTACGCACATGGACGTATGGTGTGATGATGATGATGTTGTACCCGCTGCGGGAGTTTGGTCTGTCACTGTGAAGCGGGCGTAACCCTTACACTACCTGATCGATACAACATCATACCTGATGTTTTAAAGCATGTTATTCCAAACATTTTAGGAATGTTAGGTGATTTATGCCCTTTATGGATTAAAACCAGACTCTGCATCAACTATGTAATTTTCCATGGGAGTTTTGCCATGGATCCCCCTCCGGCATGCCACAGTCCAGGTGTTAGTCCCCTTGAAACAACTTTTCCATCACTATTGTGGCCAGAAAGAGTCCCTGTGGGTTTTAAAATTCGCCTGCCCATTGAAGTCTATGACGGTTCGCCCGGTTCGCCCGTTCGCGAACATTTGTGGAAGTTCGCGTTCGCCATTCACGAACCCAAATTTTTATGTTCGCGACATCACTTTTATTTATTTATTTTTATTATAAAAGTAAAAAGTTTTTGTTTGTTTTTTGTTTTATTTTTTTTAAAATAATTTTTTTTGAGTGAGAAAAGAAAAACAAAGTATAAGAGAATTTGCAAGTCATGTTAAGACAAGTGAAGACATTGTGGGTATCGGGCTAAGAGATAAGTCCTGTTATAGTCCAGCCCACAGTTGTGGGTCCACTGTTCCGCAGGTATTTAGTCCTAAATGAATAGTCTTGTAATTTATTAAAAAGTTAAAACTAGTTCTGTTGTTTTTCTCTGTATTCTCTAATCTTTATCTTTTTTTTTCTCTGTTTCATTGTGTTTTGCAGTATAAATCAGAATACAATAATAGAACATATTAACCAAAAATGACAATTTAACATTTAACTTTTAGTGGTTTCTATACTCATTTCCTATTATGGCATACACAATAATTCTTACAACTTTCAATACAGTCCGGTAAATGATGGCATGAGCGTGTGATTTATTGGAGCATAGGAGGGTAGGCCTTTTAAGGTCAAAGTTTTTAGTCTGGTGAGATAAGTGGGAGGACTGAATAAAAGAGAATAAGCGAAGAAAGGGGAGAGGGAGGGGAGAAATAAGAAAAAAAAATGTGGTTGAGGGAGCATGAATGTCAGGTGTAATCGGCAGACAAAGTGTCCAGCAACTGACTAGTTGTAAGGTTTATGAGAGAGATAGAATTCTGTCTTCACAAAAGGCATCCAAGGGACCCCTTCATATTTATTTTTAAACAACACAAGAGTTCAGATATCACTATTTGTATTAGTATTAACCCTTGTTTTCAATCACAGCTTTCAGGCATCTTAGCACACTCTCTACCAGTCTTTAACATTGCTGTTGGGTGACTTTATGCCACTCCTGGCTAAAAAAATGTAAGCAGCTCAGCTTTGTTTGATGGTTTGTGACCATCCATCTTCCTCTTGATCACATCCCAGAGGTTTTCAATGAGGTTCAGGTCTGGAGATTGGGCTTGTCATGACAGGGTCTTGATCTGGTGGTCCTCCATCCACACCTTGATTGACCTAGCTGTATAATACCTGCTGGAAAAACCAATCCTCAAAGTTAGGGAACATTGTCAAAGAAGAAGAAAGCAAGTGTTCTTCCAGGATAACCTTGTACGTGGCTTGATTCATGCATCCTTCACAAAGAAAAATCTGCCTGATTCCAGTCATGCTGAGGCACACCCCCCAGCATCACCTGTTCTCCCCCAAATTTTACAGTCATTAGATGACCATTTGTTGGGTAAAGCTGAAAATTTGACTCACCAGAGAAGATGACCTTTGCAAACCCCAGCCTGGATCTTCTTTCCTTATCATTGATGAAGGGCTTTTTTCTAACTTGGCATGACTTCAGCCCTGCTTTTTAGAGTCTGTTAGAACCGTCCTCGCCTTGCACTTCACCCAGGTACCATTTATCATTCTTTTTGTAGGTCACTTGATATCATCCTTCAGTTGTTGTGTGACATTCAAGTGAATTGGCAGGCAATGGCTGCTGCTTGATCTTGTTCTTATGAACCAACATCTTTGAAATTTTAAGTATGAAAGCAACCAGATGCTAGCTGTATCCCTCTGCCAGAGAAGCCGGAATTGTACCCTTCTTTTCCTCACTCAAAACTTTTCTTTTCAATAGTTATTTTTTTTATTCCAATTATTTTTGAGGTACTATTAACACTGTTTTGCCATCCAGCTGGTCTTATTGCAAGAGGATAGTGATGACCACAGCAGTTTTTTTATGTGTAAATTTTCTTTATTTAAATAACATATCAATAATGACAAACGTAGCAGTACATTTAAATTTTCCAATTTTTACAGATATGCAATAGCAACAGTAGTAAATACGAGATGAGCAAATTAGGTGGTTGATAAAATAATAATAAACAGACAAACATCCTATTACATAGAGTCCTTATGGAAGGAAGCTGTAACGTAAAATAAATGGGTGGGTGAGACTTAGAAATGCAGTCACAATGAATGCGGTCACAATGAATATCCTGTGCAGAAGGGCTCTATCCCTCATATTCCTCCATATAGTAACTCAAACACATGGAGGGTGAGTATGGGGAGACCCTAGACCATAGCGTTATATATGCATGAACCACCACAGGCATCACAGTAATAAATACCTTCAGGGGGACCGTAAAATGTTTGTAGCTGCCTGGATAACTAGTGCCAAAAAATATATATATTCAGTTTCAGTTTCACTCACCCACCACCCACCCGTTGGTAACAGCCAAGTTCCGTGTGCAGTCCCGCTTCCCACGCTGTCTCCTGATCAGGAACGCTCATTAAACAGAGCTAAGATGGGCATGCTATCGGTGTGCTTACAGGCTCCTCCCATGGGCTGTTTTGATATGTGCACACTGCGAGTCAAGTCCTCTTTGTATTGGGTAATAGGTATCTTAGGACGTGCTGGTTTAAAGGGCAAAATAAATAGTGGTGAATGTCGGGAAAAGGCTATAACATGGAGAGCTCAGAAAGGGACTGAAAAAATGGATCCCTGTAGTCCGTGTGGAAATATGCAAAAAAGAAGAACAAAAAGTCCCAAAGTTTGAGGCTAAAAATCAAACTTTATTCAAAGAGTAAAATCCAGAAAACCGACAGCTGTTTCCAAAACAGAGTGGCTTGTCTGACCGGTTTCGGTCAATAGACCGTAATCATATACATAATGGGCTACAACTGTGTGCCTTATTTAAGAAAGGTGAGATCCCCTCATTGGCTAAAAGCAAATGTTATTGAAACAGCTTATTACATTTAAAGGGATAAACACTATAACCCTAAATATATGTATTCAAGTGGATAACTTAGATATGGTGTATTATAATCTGTAGATGCATAAAAATAAATGCTCAAATATGAATAATAATAGCAAGCCAAGCAAAATATAAGGAAATACATAAACAAAACTGTAATATATAATATAATACATTTGAGAGATCCCACTAATCAACCTACAAAACAATCCATACTTTGTCATAAACAAACAATACAAGAATATGTTTAGCAAAGTTAATTGAAGCAATAGGGATTTAGACTGTACTAGTCTTAACTAGAAAAAAAGCATATCTACATATCACATGATGGATATACATTATATATTTATAACATATTAAAGACACCCATAGAATCCATAAACCTTGTCCCATACAATAAAGAAAATGAAATTGAAATACCCAAGGGGGGTGAAAAAATGCCAAATTATATCATTATCCAAGCGCATCACTTCGCAGATCACCCACCAGAGTGCTAATGGGTGATCCGCAAAATAATACACTCAAACAATGAATCTATTGACTAAACCTAATGTTGCCAAAAATTAATAATATCAAACTCTGAGTTGAATCCGTTTGGAATTAGGGTATCTAACTTGAAGATCCAATAGATCTCCTGTCTACATAGGACAGAAAATTTGTCTCCCCCTCTTGGGTGTCTTTTTATTTGTTCAATCGCCCTCCACTGTAAACTAGAGACATCTTGATTGTGAACCTCAAGAAAGTGTTTTGACAGGGCTGAACATGGTCTCTCTCCCGAGATATAGGAAAGGTGTTCCCTAATACATGTAACTACATCATGGGTGGTTCTACCTACATAGCTCATTGAGCATTGTGTACAATCTATCACATATATAATATATGAGCTTTTACAATTGACACATCCTCTTGTGTTAAAGTTCTCTCTTGTATGAAATGAGGTAAAAGTCTTACCAATTCTAACATGGTCACATGAGGTGCACATACATCTACCGCACCTATATGTCCCACTACATCTTAACCAGGAGCTCTCCGAGTCTTCCTCCTTTAGCATACTGGGAGATAAGATGTTACCAAGTGTCACATTCTTCTTGGCCATGAACATGCAGCCATTCATCACTGTATTTCTCAATTTAGTATCCCCAATCAGTATCGACAAATTCTTGTTAACACTTTCACATATTTGATCATACTGATTGGAGTATGCAGTAATGAATTTAGGCTTTGACCTTTTAACGGTTACTTGAAGAATTTTTAAAGAGTGACCTCCTGTCCATTTTCTTGACCTGATGAAAGGCACTATTCACAATGGATTTGGAATAGCCTCTTTCATACAGTCTTTCACTCAAATGTCTGCTCTCCTCCAAGAAGCACTATATAGGGTACAGTTTCATCATATACTCATGAACTGTCCTTTGGCAATGCCCTTAAAGACATGTTTAGGATGACTGCTGTTAGCATGAAGTAAACTGTTCCCCCACAATAGGCTTTCGGAAGAGAGCAGACTCCTCCCTATTGCATGTTGGAACACCTTCAAGCGTAATATCCAAGAAAGCAATGGGCTCCTTTTGCCATTCAAAGGTAAATTTCAGGCCAACATCATTTTCATTAAGGCAATCAACAAAATTACCGCCTCGGTATGGTCAGCCGACCACACCAGCAGCAGGTCATCAATAAAACGTACATATTTGATGATGTGCCTAGATGAAAGGATGTCACCATTTCCATAGATGTGGGACCTCTCTCACCACCCCACAAAGAGGTTGGCATAAGAGGGGGCAAATTTTGCCCCCATAGCGGTTCCACATCTCTGGAGATAGTAACGTCCTTGGAACAGAAAGAAATTATGTTCCAATAGAAATGTTATGACTCGTACCACAAATTCTTTAAGGGCTGGGGGCAAATCCGTATATAGATCTAAAAAGATCACAACTGCTCTAAGACCAAAATAATGGGGGATTGAAGAGTACAGTGATGTGACATCAACTGCCAGCTGTACCCCTCTTTCCACTTCACATTTTCCATTATCTCTAAAGTATGAGTAGTGTCCCTCACATAACTAGAAATTCTAGGGACTAAAGGCTGTAGAAAATGGTCAACCCATTTGGACAGGGGTTCAGTCAATGAGCCTATCCCGGCCACAATGGGCTTACCTTTGACATTGTCCAAACTCTTGTGGACCTTGGGGAGGTGGTGGAAGATGGGTGTAATTGGTTCCTTTATTATCATCGAGACAGCTGTCTCCTTATTCATTAACCCATCTTTCACCGCATCATCAACAAGGTGCACAAGTTCTCTTTGAAATTTCGATGTGGGATCACCTGTGAGCAGCATGTCGGCCTCCGCATCTTGCAACTGACTTAGTGCCTCTGCCACATAGTAGTGCTTGTCCATCACTACCATGCTACCTCCCTTGTCGGACTGTTTTATCACTATATTTTAGTTTTGTAACTTGGCTAGCGCCATTTTTTCATTCACAGTAAGGTTGTGGGGCCCTGCTTCTGTAACCATAGACATATCAGTATGGTCCTCAAACACCCTTTTGTGAAAAACATCAAGATCCTTTTCTCAGGTATGTAGTGGATAAAACGTTGACTTGGATTTAAGGGTGGGTATAGTTGATTGACCATGAGTATTACTTTGGTTCTGTAATCCCTGAAGGGAGATCACAGCACATTCATCCCAAAAATCAAAGTCAAAATCTGATATCACCAGATCACCTGGTTTATTTTCCATAGCCCTATCAGTGGGGACAGATGTATCTGTAAAGAATTTTCTTAATGTGAGATCATGTATCAATTTGTTAACATCAAAAATAGTTTGAAACAAGTCACAGTTTCTTGATGGAACAAATCCCAGGCCATAATTTAAAACTTTTTCTTCAATATCAGATAACTGGTAACTAGATAAATTGATAACCATATTAATTGGTACTTCTTTGACTGTTTCTTGTTCTTTACCCTTAAGGAGTATCTTGCTTGGTCCTGATTCCCTCCCTGAGTATCCTGTGTAGTTCCTAGTGAGTTCCCCCCCCCTGGAAATGTTTTGGGGCCTGGTGAAAAACCTGCATAGTAGAATGTTGTGGGAGATTCCCTCGGGTCTTAGGTATGGCCCCTTGAGTACTAGTACTTTTTAGGATTCCCTTATTTTTGGGCTCTTGGACAGAACAGATATTTATGGAGGTTTGTGCCCCTAATCCAGACACCAATTCATCACCTGAATCCCCTTCAAAGCTTGAGGCAAAATGATCCTCATCTGACGCCTCACAGTAACAGTAGTAGTCAGTGTCATATTAAATGCTAATATGGAGTGGTAACAAATTATGTTATAAAATGTGGTATCATGTTTCATTTAGCATTGAGGTATTCCTCCCAAATAAACATTATAGAGTAATAATCTTCTAATTTACGTTTAAGACAATAGTGATATCTTTCCAGTGATAGAGCAAGGGAGACAGAACTTATCCAATCTTCTCTTGTGGGACCTACAGTATTTTTCCACCATCTAGGTATCATTTGTTTGGCACAGTTCAGCATAATATGAAATGTTTCCCTTTTAACCTAAAGGGAGAGGAGGGAAAGAACTGGAGGTGATAATCCACAAACCTAATTCCTACTAAACCTGAGTATAGGACAAGGTAGTGCCTAATGCCAAAATATAGTTAAATATTAATAAGAGAGAAAGAACAGAAGCATTAATTTTGCACACTTGGGGGGATTGTCATCTCATATATTTAGGGTAGGTGATTTCATTGTGTAGAGAAATTAATTGATTTAAAACTTAACATTTATTATATACATTAGATAAAATATTTCCAGTGTTGTGGACCATGCCACTTGGATTAAAATTGTTCCATAGTAGTGTATAAGTCAAGAAGAAATATATATTTTATTACTGTGAGAGAAAAGAAAAAAATAATATATAAAAGAAATTACACTGTATGTTCTCTAGTTCCGGAGTAACCTCCTATATGCCACAAAATTATTTCATTAGCAATTAAAGTAAGGGGAAATAGCTTGAGCTAAAATATAAATTCTATAAGAGTGAAACCGCAGCGGGCTCAGAGGTTAGGTGTGAGAGACATAACTATTACAGCAAAAGTGTCTATTGCCTGTAGTATATAATCCACCAATTATCTGTCTCCACACTCCCCTAATCACCAGCTCGGCCACACAAATTCACCTAAGTAGGTGCCCAAAAATGTGACAACAAGTTACCAGTATTACTCAAGTTTTAAATAAATGTTATACCCCATTGACTATATTTAGAAAACAATTTTTACAGAGAGCAACAGTGCGAACGGCCTAACGCGCTTTTTCAAAGGCTAACCCGATCACCACCCGGGGTTTCCTTAAAAGTGGTCATTGACCAATCCTGAATAGCTATCCTGATGGACAAGTCTGATCTACCAATCGCGTAAAGTCATCTGCGATTGGCCAAGGCAGAGGGTGTGTGCTGTTCACCCAATAGTATGCGGTTGAGTGATGACGTGGGCGTAAATACGCCCCCCTGTCACATCTTCTCTATTCCACTTTTACTACGAACGGCCTGTTAGAGGGAAAGATTAGAGGCTTAAAGCACTATGTGCTAACCATGAAATTAAGTCCTCATATTTATGATCTACTTAAATTCTGAACTATATATTTTCGCAATCACATTTGAATTGATCTATTACTCAATATTCCATCATTGTATGGTTGTGACCTAATAATTCATTAATGCTTATTTTGTGCATATAATAGTTCATTCATTATGTAAATGTATACATGTCTGTGGTTACATTGATTTCTCTTGTTATATACGTCTAGACATGCCATCCATTGTAACCCATAAGTTCATTTTGGTGTTCATGACATCCATAATTAAATACATATGAATTGTAATATACAGTAATAGTTTTGAGCACGACATTCCATATTTAGAATTCAGAAACTGAAATGTATTCTAGGTTCACATTCAAAGTTTCTTATATTTTAATACACTGTCGCCAATATTTCTCATTAGGGAGATCAAAATTAACATACCATATATTACATCCATACAGAGTTTTTCATATGCAATCATCATTTAATACACACAAAGTTCCAAAGTTAAGAGTGATATTAGAATTATTAAATGTGTGGGATTAAACTAGTAGTCCCCAAGAGATTTCCTTTATATCCAAATAGGTGCATACAGATAAATATTATCCCATAATATCACAATGAGATCATTGTCATATTCTACGATGGTCTTCTAATTCTAACAGTCTTGTCTAGACAAAGGAATTATATTCATTAATCTATAACCACTCAAGTATTCTGATTTTGGCAAATCTTACTTATGTCAGTGATCACAGGGATAGTAAGTTCTGTTTTGGACCTTTATCCACGCTGTACCAGAGGTGGTTACTAACGATATACAGATGTTATATTTGATATCTTTATTTTTTGTTTTTTACTCCAAAAATGCACTGAATGTTAGCATTTCATTGAGCCCCTTGTGACTCATGGTCTGAAGTCTAAAGATCCATTTTGTCTCTGCTTTAAGGAATGCATTTTCAATGTTCCCTCCTCTTATTCCTAATGTGACCTTCTGAAGGATCCAACTTCGTAATTCTGGTTTACATTCATGTTTGTCCAAGAAGTGTCTTGCCATGGTGGTCAGCTTTTTGTCATGTTCCAAATCATTTTTGGCATTTTTGATGTTACATATATGTTCACCTAAACGTCTCCTGAATTCACGTGTTGACATCCCTACGTACTTTTTATTGCAATTGCACTCAATACAATAAATGATGTTCTTACTCCTGCAATTAAAGAAGTCATTCATGAATATAGTACCAGATGGAAAGATACTCATCTGTTTTACATTTAACATATACAGACAGAATTTACACGTCCCACATGCATATGTTCCTTTAAAGTCCTTTCTTTTTTTACTAGTTTGTTTCACAAAATGAATCCTCGTTATCTTGTCCCTAATTGTAGGGGCTCATCTCCAGCTCATTGCAATTTTATCCCCTGTCAGTATATTTATGAAAATCTTAGTAGTTCTATCCAAATAATATATATCAGCTTATGGCAGGGTTATGACACAATACAACCAATAATTTTCTTTAAAAATAGAAACCCTTAATAAACATGCATCTACTAGAAACAATAAAATTAATATAAATACCTGAACTCTTTTATTTAGTTAATATCCATGAACATTTTTGAAATATATTTGCAATATTAGAATATGACACAAAATTTATATGCGTCAAAACCAACTATTAAGATATGCTATCCTTCTTACAAAACCCAGAAAAATATACCTTCACAATTCAGCCTTTTATTTATTTAACACAATGGGACTAAAAACCTTTAACATCCAAGCAATACAATTCTAAACAGTGTTTATAAAACAATAGGATAATATATATATTCTGCTATTTAACTGCAATTTATCCTAATACCAAATTAACTGACAATATCAGAACTTGCATAGATGAGTTACTTAGCCAATCAGACACAGATTTAAACAATACCTAGGCTTATGACTACCAATTTGAAATACAATATACTTCACCAAATAAACAGCAATCCAGTTTCCAATATTTCTTAACAGGTCCAATTCACCTCAGAAATTCAAAATTGGGGTAAAGCATATGGAGTCCAATAGTAGGTGTGTGCTTTTGATTAATAACTGCAGCAGTTACTCCTTTCTGGATCAGTCAACACAACCTTTTTTTTAGTCTCTATGCTGGGGTTTAAATCATCTGATCTCACCCCTCCCCGTTTTTGTTTGTTCTCAGTCATTGGTGAATGTTGGAAACGCCCACGGCCTTGTCCCTTGTCATTTGAATACCTTATATTTAACAGCCAAAAGGCTTTCTGGCTGTAGTTCTCTCATGGCAACACCGGGTGGCAGCATACAGTACAACATAGCAATACAATACAGCATTTCTGAACTTTTTTTTTTTTTTTTAAACAACTTAATTATTTTCATAAAGTGGTTATTTAATCAGATTACACTCTCTGCATTAATCATATATAACCCCAATTACAGATGGTTAATATTAGGTTATTCTTTCTGATTATTCTGATACCAAATATGTTATATTATTAACATTTTATTATATTAAGGTAATGTAATACTGCTAATTATTAGCTTAAAATGCATTACAATTTTATCGGTATCCTGGCATTTATATGTGAATAATAGCTTATTTTTAATTCAGTATTGTACTGTATTCCAAGTGAATCCTGTCTATGTAGATCTGAAATAAAAAAATAAATGTTAATAATCACTTCTCTTCAGGTCCGTAAACATCTATTCATGTTTTTAAACACAGAGGCTAAGATATTCATGCTTTCAAAATATACACATATATATACACACACACACACACATATATATATATATATATATATATATATATATATATATACATCTCATATCCATTAAAATATATACAGTTGTTTTGAAATCATAATGTAAGCCATGTGCCTTCACTGTGTGCTGTATGTTCAGAGTCACACCTTAGCATTTGTCTGTGTTTTCTCTGTGTTATCTTAATCACCACATCTGGTATTTCCCAGGGTTAGTACTCACACAGCATGAGCCACTCAAATAAATCTGTGCTAATTACCCGTCCCTTTTGAAAAATGCCTGTATTTTTCACATCTCCTCAGACGGATCGGCATCTTCCTTGGAGGAAACCCATATATGGGCATGTATCCTGCTCTAAGTATCAGCATGTTGTCATTTAACATTGGTTCCCAGGCAATCATGCAGAGGGTTAAAGAAACTGTGTTATATTTCAGTGTCTTGCTAAATTATACAATTGCATAATTTAGCATATTGAGTGTGTGAGATCTCCCAGAAACAAACCTTTGTCTAGAGACCATGTGCACATCCACAGATTTATTAAATAAAGATAAATATACTTCTATATATTATTTAATAATATTTCAAATACCTTGACATAAATCCCCCTTTCAAATTCAAAAATATGTAGGACACATGTATTTGAATTGGATCAAAGTTAGTGGTATTTGGTGAGGATGTTGACCGTACACATCATGGACAGTCTTCTATGTAGATAGTCTGTCAATTTTGAGCCTTCATGTTCATCAGTTGGTCATCTTTAAACTACAGTCGGTCTTTAGTTCATTTTGGGATATGACACTTCATTCTCCCTCTATGACTTGTAGTTGGGATCTGGTATGACATGCTCGCAGTTGATTTATATGGACCCATTTATCTATGAAACTTTCATTTTTGGGGATCCGTATTTTATAGGCCACTGGAGATATTTTGTCAGTAATGACAAAAGGATCTTTCCATGAGGGAAGAAATTTCTTCTCCCTAACCTGATCTCTTCCAAAGTTATAAAGATAAACTTTATCATTTATTTCATATTCCTTTTTGGATGTTTTGAGATTATAATAGGTTTTAGTGGCAGTTGCGGCTCTCTCTAAATTCCTTTGAGCAAATGCAAAGGCATATTGCAGGTGTTTTCTTAGGTTTTCCACATATTGATGTGTATTGGCAGCGTTTATCAAGTTTTGGTCTGATGTACGGTATAGCAGATGCTGAGGTAGAACCATTCTTCTACCAGTCATCAGTTCAAAAGGTGACATTTTGGTAGCATTACTTGGAGTTGCTCTTAATGCCATTAAGACTAGAGGTAGTTTTACATCCCAGTCTTTACCTGTTTCACTCACAAACTTTTTGAGGATTTTAACAATGGACTGGTTGTAACGCTCTACACCACCACTTGAGGCAGCTCTATAAGCAATATGGAGCTTTCTTTTAACCCCTAGTATTTTCCACATTTTGGTCATCACTTCGCTAGTGAAGTGGGTCCCCCGATCTGATTCGATTCTTTGGGGCAAACCAAATCTGGAAAATACATGGTTGATGAGCAATGCTGCACATGTTTCAGCACTATTGTTAGGTGCACTAATGCACTCTACCCATTTAGTGAACAGGCATGTCATGGTTAACATGTATTTGTTACCTCTTGATGATTTTGTTACTGGGCCAATAAAATCAATTTGTATATCTGACCATGGCATTACCATCCCCCTTTTCTGCAATGGTGCTCTATGCGTTGGTGCAGTGGGTTGGAACTGTGGGCAGATTAAACACCCTTGACAGTAGGTTTGAACATCTTTCAACATGTGTGGCCAAAAAGCATAATCACGTAATATTTAATACGTGAGTTTGGCACCACGATGACCAGATGTGGGAGCATCATGGGCATGTTGAAGCATTAGACCTCTGAACTTGATGGGTACTACCCACTGCTGGATGCCAGTTTTGGAGGTTCTAATTAACAACCCATCCTGTAACTTGAATTGTGATCTAGATTTTATTAAGATCCTAAGATCTTCTTTGCCAATACAATCATCTTTTGAGATGGGGTTGCTTTCAGGATCTTCTATGTGTTTATAGAAGATGCCTACAATGGGGTCTTCTTTTTGATTAGTGATCAGGTCCTCACTAGGAGAATCCTGACTCCATTGTACCAAGTTAGGCTTACTCTGTTGTTTTGCCTGGTTTCTGGTAATGGCTTCTACCTGAATTGCACCCATTAAGTGGTCGATATTAAGGAGTTCTCCAGTTATGGCTCCTTGTTTGGCTAATGAATCCGCAAGGCCATTGCCTTCCTTATCAGGACCTAGAACTCTGGAATGACCCTTGGTCTTTTTCCAGTGTATGGTTAAATCATTGGATACCACCAGATTATCAATCTCGCAGAACAATTTGCCATGCTTGACTGGTTTGTTATTGCTTTTCTGCATGCCATTTATTTTACAAGTTGGCAGGTATTCAACAAAACTGTCACGCACATAATTTGAGTCAGTTATGATCACAAATTCATGAATACCATGTTCAATAGCCATTTCAATGGTTTTGAAACAGCAGTTAGTTCTGCAACTTGACTGGATCTTGGTCCAATGTTGAAACCTATAGATATATTTGGGAATCCATTTGCCCCAGTTATACCAATGCCAGCGACTAATCTGCGCTCATTATCAATAGTGGCATGGTAAGAACAACCATCAACATACACCCAAGGTAATGTTTGACAATGGTCCTCATTGTATATTTTATATGGGGAAAGCAATTGTTCCTCCAGAAAATCATCTTCTGATAATTCTTCCCCAGGATCTCTAGCAGTACAGTCGTGGAGCTCAGCAAGCCCTTGTGCGACTGGATTCTTTTTATTCTGCTTGTAGCGAATTTCTAGTGGCCAGCCTTGTAAGGAAAGAGTCCACGCTGTTATGCGGCTATTAGACAAATTCCCATCTCTTATTCTCTCACTTTGCAAATATAGCAAAGGCTGGTGGGCCGTTTCTACAATAATTTTCTCGCCCTGTATATAGCTGCGGAAATTTTGTAGAGCCCATACAGTAGATAAGAGGGCTTTTTCGCAATCGCTAAATTTTATTTCTACTGGTGATAGATTTTTGCTCGCATAAGCAATGGCTTTGTTCAAATTATCATGCTTTTGGTATAACACAGCACTCATGCTTATATCTGTGTAACCTGTCTCTAAGAAGAAAGGTTTACCACCTTCAGGGTACGCTAAGCAAGGTGCTTGAGTGAGTTTTCTCTTCAGCTCTCTGATGGCTGTCTCTTGAGACTCACTCCAGTGCCATTTCACATCTTTCTTTAGAAGAAGTAGTAGTGGTTTAGCTAATTCCGCATAATTATCAATGAATTTGCGAGAATAATTTGTCATACCCAGGAATGATCTCAATTCCTTTAAATTAGTTGGGTTTTTAGAATTCACTATAGCTTCCACCTTTTTCTTTTGGGGATTTAATCCTTCAGAGGTAACTTCATGTCCCAAGAAGTTTACACGAGTGTGGCACCATTGAGCTTTTTGTAGGGATAATTTGACACCTGCCCTTTTAAGTTGGCTGAGGACGTGTTTAAGCTCTGCGATGTGTTTTTCAAAGTCTGTGCTTTTGATTAAAACATCATCAACATAAGATAAGGTCCCCCTTTCCAGTGCATCAGGCATAGCCTTATGCATGAATACAACAAATTCATGTCCAGAATTTATGTATCCAAAAGGAAGTCTTTGAAATGCATATTGGACCTTTTGGAAAGAGAATGCCAGCTTATATTGGTCCTCTTCATGTACCTTTATGGTCCAGTATCCCTGTGCACAGTCAATGGCAGTGAATATCTTGGATCCCTGCATTTGTGCTAGGCACTGATCAATGTATGGTACGGGCCAGCCAGACATGTATACTCGTTTGTTTAGCTGCCTTAAGTCAGCACACAAACGCCATTGTCCATTGGGCTTAAGGACACCTAGAATAGGATTATTATAAGAGCTGTGCACCTGTCTGATAATACCTCTTTCATCCAAATTCCTTATGATCTCTGCAAGAGAATCATATGAGGCTAAGGGAAGTCTGTATTGTTTGACAAATACAGGTGGTGCATCGGGATCTGTTTGTATCCTTGCAATGTGCAAGTCTGTAGTACCACAGTCATAAGAATCCTTAGCAAAAATATCCTTGTACTCCATCAGGAGTTCTCGCAGCTGTTGGCGTTCATCATCACTGGAATAGCCATTAGCTAAGGATATTTGCTATTTGACTATTTGCTGAAATCCTGGAAAGATTTCAGGCTGTCCTATTTCATAGGCTTCTTCCAATCTAGGGGTGAGATCCCCTTGATTATAGTTTATATTGCCCCCATGACTCTGGGAATTTGGGTAATCTTGCTGTTTGATTGGCTGATCAAACACTAGAGAGGCTTCTTCAATTTTACAGATGCCTTCCTCTGAGCTGAAGGGATAAATAGACTGAATATTAAATAGACCCTCTGGCATAGATACAAAGGATTGTTCTATTAATTGTTCCTCAGTTAAGTATCCTTCAGGTATTAGCCAAATTACATTATTCTGGAATCCAAAAGTGTAATAACTTGATTCCAGTGCATATCCTATGGTAGTTCCCTTGGATAATGTTATATCCTGTGGGGTCATGTTATGCACAATAATATGTATTGGAACAGTTCCAATATTCACCATAGGAGTGTAGGTTACTGTGACACCCAGATTTTGTATTCTATGGGAGAGGCAAATCAGTGTTTCAGAAGTTTTTAATTTCTGACCTCTCTTTACCTGTAAGGGTAAAAGAAATTTATCAGCCCCAACAGGAATTATAACATCGCTAGATACCTGCATATTCACAGCATATGGCAATTGCTGATTTGATTTCAGGGCTGCATTTTCATCCTGAAATACTTCAGGGTCCCCCTTTAACCTGCTCCAAAGGCAAGAATTAATCAAATCTATTTGTATGGCATATCTATGTAAGATATCATTGCCAATGTATATTTGATTATGGGGAGTATTTAAAACTAAAAACAGGTGCTTCACTGACTTATTGCCGATAGAGATAGATAATAAGCACTTAGCTGTGATGTTATAGCTTTCAGACCTGTCATCCAGGCAGTTGACACAGTGGTCTTGGGGAGAAAGATATTTAATCACTTTAGGTTCAGCTATTTGCGCTAATAAACCTTCGCTTATATAGCTAGCTTCCTGTTTTAAGTTTATTTTAGCATACTTGGTTTTACCAAGGTCATGTACGTGTATAGGGATAAATAGATCCTCTTTAACTCTCTCAATCCCTGTGAGGTATTGAGTGTGGCCTCCCCCTTTAGGGATTTTATGATCCCCCTTGTGGAGTGATATGGTTAATACATCGCCATCTAGGGAAATATTCGCTATCTTTCCAGGCGAAATTTTAAAAGTATTACCATCAGAGCCACTAAAAGGAGTCTGATCATCTATTTGTAGAATAGTGATTTCAGGTACAGAGTTATTCCTGAAATGAATCTCCACAGCATCTGGTTTCTCTTCCACCACGTGACAGCTATGTCGGGCGCGAGATATACCAGATTTTTCATAATTGATAGGCCGTTTAACTTGTGACCAAATTACATTATTTATGCAATCAATTATGGTGCTTAATCGTTTCAGGAGATCACTACCAATAATTAAACGATCAGTTGGCAGATCCACTATAATGACAGGGTGTCTTATGACCCTGTTCCCCAATTTAAATTTTAACCAGGCAGTACCGTAGACTTTTAGGGAGTCACCCCCAACACCTATTAGAGAACCGTCAATTTTTTTTATTTTAGGTTTGTGGGGTGTTAGCTCATTTAGCTGTGTGTAGTACCTGTGGGATAAGATAGTTGCCTGTGACCCAGTGTCAGTTAATCCCCTGATAGGGTTGGAGACTGAATCTTGCAGCTCAACTAATACATAATATCTTCCTACAGTTTCTACCATTTTACACATAAAGTTGGCGTTAACATACATTTGTGGGCTTCGCCACGTGTTACCTGAATTTGCCGTGTCATTCGATGCAGAGGAACCTTCATACCTACCTGTTTCCTCTATGATAGGGTCGGCTGGATTCTTTTGTACTGCATCTGTGGAGATAAGGTTAGGAGAGAGCTGCAGTGGAAGAGTTTTGTTAATTTTTCCCGGATGAGGTTGCCTGTCATCACAGCTAAATTGTCTGTTTTCAGTCTGTGGGGAGAGAACATGATTAGTATCATTGATATTTATTATTACATTTTGTATATCTCTCCCCTCCCCCTCAGGTGATGCTGCAGTATTTATGACTGTGCCTGTGGTCCACTGCTGACCACTGGCTGTACCCCTAAAAAAGTATTGTTCGGTTGCTGAGCCGTAGATTTTTTACTCATATTAGTGATTTGTTCGCTCAACCGATTTAACTGGGTAAACAGCATATCTACCTGATTGTACAAGTTACCTCTACCCCTGGGTCTATCTCCTGGTGCCCCATTGTAATGATTCCTGGACCATTGGGTTCCCTCAGAATCAGGGCCGTTATTTCTATTCTGGCGTGGTTGCCCATGGGGTTCAGCTTGTTCAGCATTAGTACTTTGTGGAGCATTATATACCTGGGGTGTCTGGTTACCCTGAGAATATCTTCGCCGTCTATTGTATCTACCCTTGCGCGGATACCAATTATTTGGTGAGTATTCTCTTTGTGAGTAATTATTCACCTGATTATGTCCCCCACTTTGGTTATAGTCTCCCTGCACCTCAACCTGTGTAGGGGGAGGGGCAGAATTAAACCTCTGCGGAGATGGCCTGTTTTGACTGGCCACCTCTGCATAGGTCTTCTTTTTAGACTCCAAATTGAGGGGGCTAGGTGACACCCTAGTTTCTGTCACAATTTTGGGTTTTGACTCCTTTTTAACCCCCTGCTCACTGGACTGCTGAATAGAGTATAACTTCGTACTCTCTTTGATCAGCCATTCCAATGAGCAGTCCTCATGAAAATCTCTAGCTAAGTTGATTTTGATGGGTTTAGGTAGTGCTTCAAAAAATACATTTACAAATTCTGAGCCATCAAATTTGGGATTATCTTCAGCCATACTGTACGCATTTTTCAATACAGAAAATAATTCGATTGGACTCTGATTCGCACGACACTTTAAACCATATACCGCTATTTTCGCTGCAGTTTTAGTGCGATATTGCCCGAATTCTTTTCTGCATTGTCGTTTTACCCCATTCCAGGAATGAATATTCATATCCTTTAGTGAAGCAAAGAATTTGTGATGCTTACTGTCAAATACCCAGGGCAGAAATTCAATTTTCAATTTCTCACTTGTAACATTCATTATAGCTAACGATCAATTACAGATGTTGTTCCCTTGTTGGAGAATATAGGCACTGCGCGTTGTACGAAGGTGATTATTTTATGGGAATCATAGACTTTACCAGACTTATTTTGGGCTTCTCTGTTAGAGTTTCCCTCCCCCGCGCCAACTGCGCTACAGCAGTTCTCTGGATTTACATCATGAGGTGACTGCCTATTTGGGAAATCTATTTCTGACCCGTTAGGGGTCATTTGTCTATACTGTTCCATATGTTTTTGTACCTCGTCCCTGACGCGTTCGCTAAAAGAGTTAGCATTATCTGCATTATTCTCACTGCTAATATAAGGGTTTTACTTATGGCGATATGACCTTTTTAAATCGCTTAATTCTCTCTGGCTTTGCGCAAGCTGTTTATTTAAATCTTGTATCTGCGCGATTAAATCCATATTGTGCTTATCTAAGGTGGCTAGGTTTTGGGCAAATTCATCCATTTTATTTTTGGCTATTTTTAAACCCTCTTCGCGTCTGCGCGAGGAACGAATACTATTTTCTAGCTCCTGTATTTGCAATCATTTGTCTGTGACACAAAACGACATTTCGTCAATAATGCATATTAAGAGGGGCCAAGATTTTAGTATTAGTTCTTCTCGCTTTTTGGGATCTTTGCATTGATTAATCATTAATAATTCCTGGAAGAATTCATTCTCTTCATTCCACATATTATTAACGGTAATATTTTTAGCCCTAGTTTCAAGCATATCCATAAAATCATTTAATTCACCCGCAATATTAAACTTCCCTTTAAGGTAACTTAAGATATCTTTCTTAAGGACCTGAGCTTTAGTAATAGGTATGGTTATGGGACCATTTTCATTGCTATGTACAGAATTAAATGAGTCACTCCTGGCTACAGACATTATTATATTGGTTTAGTATTCAGTTAAACTAAAACACTAATACAATTTTTGCCAATAAAAAGAGAGAAGAAAAAAAAATTATATTTAAAAAAAAATATATTATTAATTTTGAAATATGAAAAATTAATATTCCGAAATATGAAAAATTAATAATTTTGATTAATTTTGAAAATAGGAAAAATCAATAGTTTTGATTAATTTTGAAATATGAAAAATTAATATTCAGAAATATGAAAAATTAATAATTTTGATTAATTTTGAAAATATAAAAAATTAATATTTTTTATTAATTTTGAAATATGAAAAATTTATATTTTTATTAATTTTTCAAAATTAATCTTTAATAATATTTCAAGATATTAATATCAATCTCGAAATATGAAAATCAATATTTCAACCTTTCAAAAATTATATCTTCAAAATATTAATATCGAAATATGAAACTTTTTCTCTTTTATAATAATTTCTATCTACCACAAATATATTGTATCAAATATAATGGAATATTAATAAATCTCATCAGTGAATCCAATTATTATGTCAGTATATTTATGAAAATCTTAGTAGTGCTATCCAAATAATATATATCAGCTTATGGCAGGGTTATGACACAATACAACCAATAATTTTCTTTAAAAATAGAAACCCTTAATAAACATGCATCTACTAGAAACAATAAAATTAATATAAATACCTGAACTCTTTTATTTAGTTAATATCCATGAACATTTTTGAAATATATTTGCAATATTAGAATATGACACAAAATTTATATGCGTCAAAACCAACTATTAAGATATGCTATCCTTCTTACAAAACCCAGAAAAATATACCTTCACAATTCAGCCTTTTATTTATTTAACACAATGGGACTAAAAACCTTTAACATCCAAGCAATACAATTCTAAACAGTGTTTATAAAACAATAGGATAATATATATATTCTGCTATTTAACTGCAATTTATCCTAATACCAAATTAACTGACAATATCAGAACTTGCATAGATGAGTTACTTAGCCAATCAGACACAGATTTAAACAATACCTAGGCTTATGACTACCAATTTGAAATACAATATACTTCACCAAATAAACAGCAATCCAGTTTCCAATATTTCTTAACAGGTCCAATTCACCTCAGAAATTCAAAATTGGGGTAAAGCATATGGAGTCCAATAGTAGGTGTGTGCTTTTGATTAATAACTGCAGCAGTTACTCCTTTCTGGATCAGTCAACACAACCTTTTTTTTAGTCTCTATGCTGGGGTTTAAATCATCTGATCTCACCCCTCCCCGTTTTTGTTTGTTCTCAGTCATTGGTGAATGTTGGAAACGCCCACGGCCTTGTCCCTTGTCATTTGAATACCTTATATTTAACAGCCAAAAGGCTTTCTGGCTGTAGTTCTCTCATGACGTGTGTGTGGTAGACCGAGCGCTAGTATTTTACAGCCTTATGCTCACTGGCAAAAGTCCCCTAGTGGACTTGGGATGTGACTACAATTGTGTGATATAGTGAGCGCTGGGAAGCTTAAAAGGACTGTGAGGTATGGATATGTTAAAAATGGAATGTATTTATTACAGTTAATATACAATGAAAATACAATATAATACATACAAATTAAAAAGCTTCTAAAATTCTTCCTAAAATCTCTATGGATCCATGAGATATAAGTCTTAAGGATATAGTGTTACCTATATCTGTGGTGTTGGAACAAATATTACGTTAGCTCCGACAACAGTCTAAGACCATAGTATTATGGTCTATAAAGTGCAGTTTAAGCACAGATATTTACAAACAGCAGATGTGATGTAAATGGCCAAAATTGTATTATGTCAATAATACAGATGTCAGCAATACAGATGCAGTATAAAAGTATAAGTGATAGAAATCCAATATAAATAAAAGTGTAGGAGAAATCCAATTGTGTAAAAATGGAAATAAAATTTGTTGAAAAAATGAAGAAATTTATGTCTCTCAAATAGTTTCTTAAAAAATGTCTCTTTGGAAAATCACAGTGTTCCAAAAAAAATATATATCAGAGTGTTCCACAAAAATTGCAAAAGTGTTCCACAAAAATTGTAAAAAATTAATCCACAAATAAATATCAAAGTGTTCAAAAAATATGGTGGGTAAGTGCGTTCAAAGAAATCCTAGATGATTAACTTCCAAAATAAACTCCAATAGCTGTGGTAGACGTGAAGGAGATTATAAGAATGCAGAATATAAAAAATATATAAAAAATGTAGAATATAAAAATGCAGAAGAAAAAAAAAAAAAAAAAAAAAAAACAATAATGTGGCGGGTAGGTCCAAATTCCTCCTCCTAATCTGTGGGCGAAATAAAGTGCAATAGTGTAATAACGTCTAGATGTGGTATAATAAAATCAGAAATTTGCTCACCAGTATGTCGACGCGTTTCGGCCCTCCTAGGCCTTTCTCAAGACAATACTGGTCTGTATGTCTCTGGGAGCTTTATACCCTAATACCATAGGTGATTGGTTCTATTTTGGCGCCAAAAGTCGGGGTCTGCCCTTTCCTGTTTAGCCCAGTGTTACATGGGAAATGTAGTTTTTTTTTTTTGTTGTCTCTTATGTTTTAAAAGATATCTGTATTTGATTCACTTCATACGTGTTTATTATTTATATCGTATGTGTTATTGTTTGGGGGCATCTCTTATCTTACTAATGTAATGTATATCAGGCGGTGTATCTTATTTTTGATATCCCCACTTCCGGGGTGTTTAACTTACTATCCCTTCCGGTTCTTTTATCTGTAGCTTAACATCCGGTTTCGCTACTTCCGGTTTCGTTCTCGCTAATTCCGGTTTCGCTTTTACCGGAAGTGTGTATTTATTCTTATCCGGTTGTACTATTGCCGGATGTTTATCTAATTTGGAACCTTAGTCTTGTCTGGACCCTTTCTATATGGCCTGCATGACTATATAATGGGTTAGGGGTCCATCGTTGTCCTAATTGTGTCTATATAAGCCAGTGTTTGATTCTTTAATGCATATATACAAAACAGCCTTAACGTATATGTGTAGATGCTGATTATTGTATGTGCTATGATCGGTGCGTATTTCACAAATACCTAGGGATTTAAAACTGTAAAATATCATAAAAAATCGTAAAATATGTAAAAAAATCTCTTCAAGGACATTTAGAGTTGTTAAAAGTTCTCTGAAAATTCTCTAAAAATTCTCTAAAAATTATATATGTACATATAACAAATATAGGGGTTTACTTAGAATTTGTTCCGTGGATGTAAAAGAGTATATGAAATAAGGATTGGGTTTTGCATATAATAAAGAGGCTTTTTAGGAAGCGTGTGGAGGTCAGGTCTTGCATTAGTTTAAAGAGGTTGTTAAACCTATTGGAGTTGGCATAAATGAATGTTGATAGTTAAAGTCGCTTGTCTGCAGTAATTTGGACGTCTTTATTTAAATTATTTGTACATGGAGGAGAGAATGGTTTTTGCTGGTGTACTTCAGGGAGAGAACCTCTCCGGTGTATATTGTATTTTGTATTCTAGGTGCTTAGGAAGGGAGTTTAGTTAGTTATATATTTTCCTCAGAGAAGAATGGAGAAGGAAAGGACTCCTATTTCTCAATTTCTTCAATCTATTGATGAATATCTGGGGACCTAATATGGCGGATTCTGTCTTCTGTTCTATCAATCTAGAGCGTGCAATCCAGCTAGTGTGAAAACACATGCTTTTATTGGTATGCTTTTGCTTGATAAGGATATTTAATGGTAAATTCATTTTATGCATCATCTATAAGGAGTAGCATTTGCTGTCTAGTCTTTTCGTAGAGACAGCAAGTGTGACAGATCCTCTTTGTGATTTAGTCCCTTGGGGAAAAGGCAATCCAATGTAAAGATCCATTTGGATTCATTGAATAGCAGTTTCTTCTCGTAGTTTCCTCCTCGCCAGTTTTTCTCTATCTTTTGTATCCCGAAGAATTTAAAGTCTTTTATATTATCTTTATGGGTTATGGAGAAGTGTCTATACAGTGGCGTGTCTTTATCCAGTTTTTCAATGCATAATATATGCTCCCTTATTCTGTCTTTTAGTGTTCTTGAAGTTTGTCCTACATATTGTAGGCCGCATGGGCAGAATATTATGTAGATGACTCCCTTATCTTGACACCTGATGAGGTCTTGTATCTTGTGTTCATCCCTCTTGTTATGTCCAAAGAATTTGTTCGTTTTGACTCCACTCCTACAGGCCTTGCAGTTCGGGCACGGGAAGAAGCCTTTGATTGCTTTTCCCTGGTAGTTTGTGATAGCCTTTCTTCTGTTCTTCAGGACAGTCGGGGCCAGTATGCCTTTTAGGTTATCGGTTTTTCTATATATAAATCTCGGTTGAGGTGTCAGTTTTTCGCCGATCACATCATCTTCTTTTAGGATGACCCAGTGTTTCCTGATGATTCTTTCGAGTATATGTCTGTTAGAACTATATTCTGTTATCATCGGTACATTTATGCTACTGTCTTCTTCTCCTATTGTCGTTTTTGTCTTGTACTTCAGCAGACTGTTTCTGTCGGTTTTGCCAACTTCCTCTATCTTTTCCACCAGATTTTCCTCCTTGTACCCCCTTTCTAGGAATCTTCCTTTTAGTATATCTGCTTGTTCAACCCATTTGCTGTGATTGGAACAGTTTTTTCTTACCCTTAGAAGTTGTCCTTTTGGAATGTTAGCCTTCCAGGTGGGGTGGTGGCAACTCATACTGTGAATGTAGTTGTTACAATCTACTTTTTTGAAATAAGTAGATGTTTCAATCTTGCAGTTTTTCACCTCTATTGTAAGATCAAGGAAGTTTATTTTGTTATAACTATATTCAAACGTGAACTTGAGATTTCTCTGATTTTTATTCATCACGTCAATGGTATATATTAGATCTTCGATTGACCCCTTCCAGACGATAAGAATATCGTCTATATATCTTGAGTATAGAACCAGGTCCGCGCCTGCTGGGCATGAGTCCCAGAATATTTGTTCCCAATGGCCCATATATAAATTAGCGTAGCTAGGCGCGAACCTGGTCCCCATTGCTGTTCCGCAAATTTGTCTAAAGAATGTGTTGTTGTTATAAAAATAGTTGTGACTCAGGATGTATTTTATGCTTTCTAGTATGAAGATACGTTGTCCATCAAGTACTTCAGGATCTTTTAGTAGAAAAGAATTCACTGCTTCTAAGCCTGCCTCATGTGGGATGCACGTGTAGAGCGATGTAACGTTGCATGTTGCTAGTATGTAGTTTTCATGCCATACTAGCTTATCAAGTGTGGATAGTACTTGAGTCGAATCCCTCAGGTACGATGGGAGCCTTGTGACATATTTTTGTAGGTTCCTATCAACGTACTCCGAGAGGTTGCTAGACAAGGACCCTATGCCCGAGATGATAGGTCTTCCTGGTGGGTTTTTTAGGGACTTGTGAATCTTGGGTAATTGATAAAAGACCGGAGTGATCGGATGTGATACTTTGATGTAGTTAAATTCTTTTTCATTCAGTATCCCCTGTGTTTTGGCTTCTGTTAGTAGAGCTTCCAATTCTGTTTTGTATCTTTCCACAGGGTTATTTCGGAGTTTTTCATAAGTCTTCTCATCATCTAGAATTCTCTTACATTCATCCTCATACCTTTCTTTATCCATTACGACAATTCCGCCGCCTTTGTCTGCCGGCTTAATTATCAGTTCGTGATTTCTTTCGAGTTTTCTTATAGTTCCCATTTGTGATCTTGTTAGGACGTGTTTTATCTGTTTTGTCTTTCTTGAGTTGAGGTTTTTGATGTCTCGGCATACATTTGCCTCGAAGGTTTCTATCGCTGTGCCTTTGCTGCTTACCGGATAGTAAGTTGATCTGGGTTTGAGGTCTGTATGTATGTAGTAATCCTCTGATGATTGCCTTTGCTGGATAATGTTTCTTTCAAGTGGTGTTCTTGAAAAATGTCTCTTTAATGTTAGCTTTCTTACAAATTCCTTTATTTTAGAAGCTTTTTAATTTGTATATATTATATTGTATTTTCATTGTATATTAACTGTAATAAATACATTCCATTTTTAACATATCCATACCTCACAGTCCTTTTAAGCTTCCCAGCGCTCACTATATCACCCAATTGTAGTTCTCTCATGGCAACACCGGGTGGCAGCATACAGTACAACATAGCAATACAATACAGCATTTCTGAACTTTTTTTTTTTTTAAACAACTTAATTATTTTCATAAAGTGGTTATTTAATCAGATTACACTCTCTGCATTAATCATATATAACCCCAATTACAGATGGTTAATATTAGGTTATTCTTTCTGATTATTCTGATACCAAATATGTTATATTATTAACATTTTATTATATTAAGGTAATGTAATACTGCTAATTATTAGCTTAAAATGCATTACAATTTTATCGGTATCCTGGCATTTATATGTGAATAATAGCTTATTTTTAATTCAGTATTGTACTGTATTCCAAGTGAATCCTGTCTATGTAGATCTGAAATAAAAAAATAAATGTTAATAATCACTTCTCTTCAGGTCCGTAAACATCTATTCATGTTTTTAAACACACAGAGGCTAAGATATTCATGCTTTCAAAATATACACATATATATATATACACACACACACACATATATATATATATATATATATATACATCTCATATCCATTAAAATATATACAGTTGTTTTGAAATCATAATGTAAGCCATGTGCCTTCACTGTGTGCTGTATGTTCAGAGTCACACCTTAGCATTTGTCTGTGTTTTCTCTGTGTTATCTTAATCACCACATCTGGTATTTCCCAGGGTTAGTACTCACACAGCATGAGCCACTCAAATAAATCTGTGCTAATTACCCGTCCCTTTTGAAAAATGCCTGTATTTTTCACATCTCCTCAGACGGATCGGCATCTTCCTTGGAGGAAACCCATATATGGGCATGTATCCTGCTCTAAGTATCAGCATGTTGTCATTTAACATTGGTTCCCAGGCAATCATGCAGAGGGTTAAAGAAACTGTGTTATATTTCAGTGTCTTACTAAATTATACAATTGCATAATTTATCATATTGAGTGTGTGAGATCTCCCAGAAACAAACCTTTGTCTAGAGACCATGTGCACATCCACAGATTTATTAAATAAAGATAAATATACTTCTATATATTATTTAATAATATTTCAAATACCTTGACACCCCGATACATTTGGATAAATCCTCATCTGTTTTCAAAATATGTACATGGTTATTGAGGATATCCCTTATTTCCTTGTGAGCTGTATTAAAGGTGCTGACAAATCGGACTTTATTATCCAGGTTAGATTTCGATTTGGGTTTAAGTAGGTGCAATCTGTCAGTATGGAGGGCTCTATGATACGCCTTTTTGAGAGTGCTATTAGGGTATCCCCTAGCTTCCAGGTCAGGTATTAGAGTAAATGCTGAGCCCTCTGATGCTTTATTGGCCATCTCCGATGTACCCCCACAGTGTTCTGATTTGGGGGTAGGGGAATTGCTGTCTAAGGGAGAGCTTTCAGACTCTGGAAAGATGTTTCCTCAAACAGACTCAGATGTGACGGCCTTTAAGTTTAAGCTTGAACACCTCCGCTTGTTACTCAGGGAGGTCTTAGCGACTTTGGATGATTGTGACCCTATTGTCATCCCACCAGAGAAACTGTGTAAAATGGATAAATATCTAGAGGTCCCTACTTACACTAATGTTTTTCCAGTCCCTAGAAGAATTACGGACATTGTTACTAAGGAATGGGATAGACCAGGCATTCCGTTCTCTCCCCCTCCTACTTTTAAGAAAATGTTTCCCATATCTGACACCATTCGGGATTCCTGGCAGACGGTCCCTAAGGTGGAGGGAGCTATTTCTACCCTGGCTACGCGTACAACTATACCTATTGAGGACAGTTGTGCTTTCAAAGATCCTATGGATAAAAAATTAGAGAAATTGTTTATTCATCAGGGTTTTCTTCTACAACCTACAGCGTGCATTGTTCCAGTAACTACTGCAGCAGCTTTTTGGTTTGAGGCCCTAGAGGAATCTTTTAAGGTTGAGACCCCATTAGATGATATTTTGGATAGAATTAAGGCTCTCAAGCTAGCTAATTCTTTTATTACAGATGCCGCTTTCCAAATGGCTAAATTAGCGCAAAGAATGCAGGCTTTGCCATTTTAGCGCGTAGAGCGTTATGGATTAAGTCATGGTCTGCTGATGTGTCATCTAAATCCAAGCCTTTAGCTATTCCCTTTAATGGTAAGACCCTATTCAGGCCTGAACTAAAGGAGATTATTTCTGACATTACTGGAGGTAAAGTTCATGCCCTTCCTTAGGACAAGATGGTTAAAATGAGGAATAATTTTCATTCCTTTCGAAACTTTAAAGGCGGTCCCTCTACTTCCTCGTCCACCTCCAAGCAGGAGGGGAACTTTGCTCAATCCAAGTCAGTCTGGAGACCTAACCAGACCTGGAATAAAGGTAAACAGACCAAGAAGCCCGCTGCTGCTACCAAGACAGCATGAAGGGGCAGCCCCTGATCTGGGACCGGATCTAGTAGGGGGCAGACTTTCTCTCTTCGCTCAGGCTTGGGCAAGATACGTTCAGGATTCCTGGGCATTAGAAATTGTGACCCAGGGGTATCGTCTAGAATTCAAGGATTCTCACCCTAGAGGGAGATTTCATCTTTCACATTTGTCTGTAGACCAGACAAAAAGAGAGGCGTTCTTATGCTGTGTAGAAGACCTATATACCATGGGTGTAATCTGCCCAGTTCCAAAATTAGAACAAGGGCAGGGGTTTTACTCCAATCTGTTCATGGTTCCCAAAAAAGAGGGAACCTTAAGACTGATTTTAGATCTCAAAAGTTTAAACAAATTTCTCAGAGTTCCATCATTCAAGATGGAGACCATAAGAACAATTTTACCAATGATCCAGGAGGGTCAATATATGACCACCGTGGATTTGAAGGATGCGTATCTTCACATTCCTATCCACAAAGATCATCACCAGTTCCTCAGGTTCGCCTTCCTGGACAAACATTACCAGTTTGTGGCCCTTCCTTTTGGGTTGGCCACAGCTTCCAGAATTTTCACAAAGGTGCTAGGGTCCCTTCTGGCGGTTCTAAGGCCATGGGGCATAGCAGTGGCGCCCTATCTGGACGATATTTTGATTCAGGTGTCAACTTACCATTTAGTCAAATCTCACACGGACATCATGTTGGCTTTTCTAAGAACTCACGGAAGGAAGGTGAACATAAAAAAAGAGTTCACTTGTCCCTCTGACAAGAGTTCCATTCCTAGGATGAAAATTTTTCTGACGGAGGTCAGAAAATCAAGAATCTTAACTACTTGCCGAGCACTTCATTCCATTCCTCGGCCATCAGTGGCTCACTGTATGGATGTAATTGGATTAATGGTAGCGGCAATGGACATTGTACTGTTTGCTCGCTTACATCTCAGACCACTGCAGCTGTGCATGCTCAGACAGTGGAATGGGGATTATGCGGATTTATCTCTGCAGATAAATCTGGATCTAGAGACCAGAGACTCTCTTCATTGGTGGTGGTCACAGGATCATCTGTCCCAGGGAATGTGCTTCCATAGGCCAGCATGGGTCATAGTGACGACAGACGCCAGCCTCTTAGGCTGGGGTGCAGTCTGGAATTCCCTGAAGGCTCAGGGTGTGTGGACTCAGGAGGAGTTCCTACTACCAATAAATATTCTGGAACTGAGAGCGATATTTAACGCGCTTCAAGCATGGCCTCAGCAGGCTTCGGCCAAATTCATAAGATTCCAGTCGGACAATATCACAATATCATGTAGCATATATCAATCATCAAGGGGGAACAAAGAGTTCTCTAGCGATGATAGAGGTTTCCAAAATAATTCGATGGGCAGAGACTCACTCTATCAGCAGTATATATCCCAGGGTGGAGAACTGGGAAGCGGATTTTCTAAGTCGTCAGACTTTTCATCCGGGGGAGTGGGAACTCCATCCGGAGGTGTTTGCAAAATTGATCCATCAATGGGGCACACCGGAATTGGATCTGATGGCTTCTCGTCAGAATGCTAAACTTACTTGTTATGGGTCCAGATCAAGGGATCCTCAAGCAGTACTTATAGATGCTCTAGCAGTACCTTGGTTGTTCAACCTGGCTTATGTGTTTCCTCCTTTTCCTCTCCTACCTCGATTGATTGCCAGAATCAAACAGGAGAGGGCTTTGGTAATCTTGATAGCGCCTGCGTGGCCACACAGGACTTGGTATGCAGACCTGGTGGAAATGTCCTCTCTGCCACCGTGGAAACTGCCACTGAGACAGGACCTTCTCATTCAAGGTCCGTTCCAACATCCAAATCTAATTTCTCTGCAACTGACTGCTTGGAGATTGAACGCTTGATTTTATCTAAGTGGGGATTCTCTGAGTCGGTCATTGATACCTTGATTCAGGCTAGAAAGCCTGTCACTAGGAAAATTTACCATAAGATATGGCGTAAATATCTTTGCTGGTGTGAATCCAAAGGCTACTCATGGAGTAAGATCAGGATTCCTAGGATTTTGTCCTTTCTCCAAGAAGGATTGGAGAAGGGGTTATCAGCTAGTTCCTTAAAGGGACAGATTTCTGCTTTGTCAATCTTACTACACAAGTGTCTGGCAGATGTCCCAGACGTTCAGTCATTTTGTCAGGCTTTGGTTAGAATTAAGCCTGTGTTTAAACCTGTTGCTCCGCCATTGAGTTTGAATTGAGTTCTTAATGTTCTTCAAGGGGTTCCGTTTGAACCCATGCATTCCATAGATATTAAACTTCTATCTTGGAAAGTTCTGTTTTTAGTTGCTATCTCTTCTGCTCGAAGATTTTCTGAGCTATCTGCGTTACAATGCGACTCGCCTTATCTTATATTCCATTCTGATAAGGTGGTTTTGCGTACCAAACCTGGATTTCTTCCTAAGGTTGTTTCAAATAAGAATATTAATTAGGAAATTGTTGTTCCTTCTCTGTGTCCTAATCCTTCTTCTAAGAAGGAGCGTCTGTTACATAACTTGGACGTGGTTCGTGCTTTGAAGTTTTACTTGCAAGCGACCAAAGATTTCCGTCAAACATCTTCTCTATTTGTTGTCTATTCTGGAAAGCGTAGGGGTCAAAAAGCTACGGCTACCTCTCTTTCTTTTTGGCTGAAAAGCATCATCCGTTTGGCATACGAGACTGCTGGACAGCAGCCTCCTGATAAAATTACAGCTCATTCTACTAGAGCGGTGGCTTCCACATGGGCTTTTAAAAATGATGCTTCTGTTGAACAGATTTGTAGGAATGCGACTTGGTCTTCCCTTCATACCTTTTCCAAATTTTACAAATTTGATACTATTGCTTCTTCTGAGGCTATTTTTGGGAGAAAAGTTCTTCAAGCAGTGGTGCCTTCTGTTTAGGTATCTGTCTTGTCCCTCCCGTTCATCCGTGTCCTGTAGCTTTGGTATTGTATCCCACAAGTAAAGGATGAATCTGTGGACTCGTCGTATCTTGTAGAAGAAAAGGAAATTTATGCTTACCTGATAAATTGATTTCTTCTATGATACGACGAGTCCACGGCCCTCCCTGTCAATTTAAGACAGATTATATTATTTTTGTTTAAAACCTCAGTCACCTCTGCACCTTTTAGTTTCTCCTTTTTCTTCCTATACCTTCGGTCGAGTGACTGGGGGGTGGAGTCAAGGGAGGAGCTATATAGACAGCTCTGGTGTGTTGCTCTTTGCAACTTCCTGTTAGCAGGAGGATAATATCCCACAAGTAAAGGATGTATCCGTGGACTCGTCGTGTCGTAGAAGAAATTAATTTATCAGGTAAGCATAAATTTCCTTTTTGCAGAAAAATAGAGTGTGCTTAATGTTCGGGGCATAAATGGTTATTAAGGTGACAGGGGTACCATATAATAATCCAAAAACTCCCAGAAATCTCCCCTCTGTATCTCTAGAGGTTTGTATATGTTGAAAAGCAACATTTCTATGGAGGAGAATGCTCACTCCTCTCTTTACGCCTGAGGAAATGTGTTTCTTGTTGAAACAGAATGTCCGCCTACCTTTTATGCAGGTCTAGCAGGGCCATAGAACACTTGTTGGGTGAATTGAAACCCTTGACATTCTGTGATACTACACAATGATTACGGGGCATAATATATTGTGAACATAATGTACCTGTAGTGTGAAGTAAAAACAGTCATGTAGCAAAAGAGAATGAGATGTACCATTTCCAAGATGTATGTGCTCAGTGTGCTGCGAATGTCTTGTATAAACAAAAAACAGAAAACATTTGTTAAAAACAAAAAATGTTTAGACAATTTATACTTTGTAACTAGCATAGCATAACTTCTGTATATTCCTAAGAGGGAACCTAAGAGGAACATAAGCAAGCTTATCGTATGATTTTTGGTGATCATACGCTAATTATTATTTAACCCCTTAATGACCACAGCACTTTTCCATTTTCTGTCCGTTTGGGACCAAGGCTATTTTTACATTTTTGCGGTGTTTGTGTTTAGCTGTAATTTTCTTCTTACTCATTTACTGTACCCACACATATTATATACCGTTTTTCTTGCCTTTAAATGGACTTTCTAAAGATAGCATTATTTTCATCATATCTTATAATTTACTATAAAAAAAATTATAAAATATGAGGAAAAATGGAAAAAAACACACTTTTTCTAACTTTGACCCCCAAAATCTGTTACATATCTACAACCACCAAAAAACACCCATGCTAAATAGTTTCTAAATTTTGTCCTGAGTTTAGAAATACCCAATGTTTACATGTTCTTTGCTTTTTTTGTAAGTTATAGGGCAATAAGTACAAGTAGCACTTTGCTATTTCCAAATCATTTTTTTCAAAATTAGCGCTAGTTACATTAGAACACTAATATCTTTCAGGAATCCCTGAATATCCCTTGACATGTATATATTTTTTTTTAGTAGACTTCACAAAGTATTGATCTAGGCCAATTTTGGTATATTTCATACCACCATTTCACCGCCAAATGCGATCAAATACAAAAAATCGTTCACTTTTTCACAAATTTTTTCACAAACTTTCGGTTTCTCACTGAAATTATTTACAAACAACTTATGCAATTATGGCATAAATGGTTGTAAATTCTTCTCTGGGATCCCCTTTGTTCAGAAATAGCAGACATATATGGCTTTGGCGTTGCTTTTTGGTAATTAGAAGGCCGCTAAATGCCACTGTGCACCACAAGTGTATTATGCCCAGCAGTTAAGGGGTTAATTAGGGAGCTTTTAGGGAGCTTGTAGGGTTAATTTTAGCTTTAGTGTAGTGTAGTAGACAACCCCAAGTATTGATCTAGGTACATTTTGGTATATTTCATGCCACCATTTCACCGCCAAATGCGATCAAATTAAAAAAAAACGTAAAATTTTTCACAATTTTAGGTTTCTCACTGAAATCATTTACAAACAGCTTGTGCAATTATGGCACAAATGGTTGTAAATCCTTCTCTGGGATCCCCTTTGTTCAGAAATAGCAGCCATATATGGCTTTGGCATCGCTTTTTGGTAATTAGAAGGCCGCTAAATGCCGCTGCGCACCACACGTGTATTATGCCCAGCAGTGCAGGGGTTAATTAGGGACCTTGTAGGGAGCTTGTATGGTTAATTTTAGCTTTAGTGTAGTGTAGTAGACAACCCAAAGTATTGATCTAGGCCCATTTTGGTATATTTCATGCCACCATTTCACCGCCAAATGCGATCAAATTAAAAAAAAAAAAGTTAAATTTTTCACAATTTTAGGTTTCTCACTGAAATAATTTACAAACAGCTTGTGCAATTATGGCACAAATGGTTGTAAATGCTTGTCTGGGATCCCCTTTGTTCAGAAATAGCAGACATATATGACTTTGGCATTGCTTTCTGGTAATTAGAAGGCCGCTAAATCCTGCTGCGCCTCACACGTGTATTATGGCTAGCAGTGAAGGGGTTAATTAGGGAGTTTGTAGGGAGCTTGCAGGGTTAATTTTAGCTTTAGTGTAGAGATCAGCCTCCCACCTGACACATCCCACCCCCTGATCCCTCCCAAACAGCTCCCTTCCCTCCCCCACCCCACAATTGTCCCCGCCATCTTAAGTACTGGCAGAAAGTCTGCCAGTACTAAAATAAAAGTTTTTTTAAAAAAATATATTTTTTTTAGCATATTTACATATGCTACTGTGTAGGATCCCCCCCTTAGCCCCCAACCTCCCTGATCCCCCCCAAAACCGCTCTCTAACCCTCCCCTCTGCCTTATTGGGGGCCATCTTGGGTACTGGCAGCTGTCTGCCAGTACCCAGTTTGCAAAAAAAAGTTTTTTTTTTTTTTTTTAGTTTTTTTTTTTCTGTAGTGTAGCTTCCCCTCCACTCAGACAAACCCCCACCACCTTGCTGATCATGTTTTTTTTTACTTTTTAGACAGTTTTTTAACATTTTTTATTAAAGCATTTTCTGTAGTGTAGCGGTTCCCACCCGCTCCCTCCCCGTGCATGCGCCTGCCCCCGCCCTCCTGTGCACGCGGGTGCGTCCGTGCATGCATCCGTGCGCGCTCCCGGCCACCCCCGCCCACGATCCCGCCCCCCTCCACATCACCAGGGCCATCGATGGCCGCCACCCGCCTCCCGGTCCGGCTCCCACCCACCAACGCAGTAAGCCACCGATCTCCGGTGCAGAGAGGGCCACAGAGTGGCTCTCTCTGCACCGGATGGCTTAAAAAGGTTATTGCAGGATGCCTCCATATCGAGGCATCACTGCAATAACCGGAAAGCAGCTGGAAGCGAGCAGGATCGCTTCCAGCTGCTTTCTACACCGAGGACGTGCAGGGTACGTCCTCAGGCGTTAACTGCCTTTTTTTTGAGGACGTACCCTGCACGTCCTCAGTCATTAAGGGGTTAATAGCATTCAACTATACAAGATATAAGAGTATTCTAACATATTACTGAAAGTGGTTAGTCAGACCAGTGTCTGATATATTTAATTATTACAATGTCCAGTCTATAGAGAAAGTGCATCTCCCTGAGTTATTTTTTTTTCCCTTGAGACATCTCAGATAATAACATTATTACTCACGAAGTGAAAAATGTCCAATATCATGTTGTTTCCGGATCAGAATTACAGTCTTTCCCAGACAAGGGTGATGATGGGGATCCTGCAGGTTGTGGGTCTGTACCTTTGAAGGGTTGTCTATGTAATATTCTCCCTTTTCTGGAAGATTGCACAGTGTTCCAGGCTCCTTTCCTTTTTTCCGCTTGAGGTCTTGTTCCTTCTGTTGTTCCTGAGTCCGTTGGTATTAAAGTTGGTGGTTCTAAGTCCAACATCTTGCAGAATTGGGGTATTTCCTGAGGTTTTGAACATACTATTCTCCAGTTATTGTGGATCACCATAAGTTGTAGTGGGAATCCCCACCTGTAAGAAATGTGTTTGTTTCTGAACAGTTCTGACAAGGTAGACAGTTCTTTCTGACTCTGTAATGTGCATATGGAGAGGTCGGCATCGAATTGTAAAACCCCTCCATGGAACCGCACCGGCTGCTTTTTCCTGGATTCTGTCATGAGATTCTCCTTCTCTTGAAAGTTTTTGAATTTTATAATAATGTCTCTTGGAGGTGCCGTATCTGGGGGTTTAGGCCTCAGCGCCCTGTGGGCTGTCACCCATTGGATTTTGGCCGCATTGGGATCATCTAAAAGGTGCTGGAATCGAGCTGACAGGTAGACGGCAAAGTCTTTTGTGAGGACTGACTCAGGTGTTCCGCGGATTCTCACATTTTTACTCCTACTCCTATTCTCCATGTCCTCTACTTAATCTTGCAAAGAGTATATTAATTCATATTAATGATATATTGTTTATTGCATGTATGATGGCTCTTCATGAGCTATGTCGCTGTTGTCCTCTAAAGCCTCTACCCGGAATCCCAATGTATGCATCTCTTGTGTTAGATCTAGCAATTCTTCTCTTATGCATGTCCTGACTATCTTAGCGATATTGGGGGTAGAGGTTAAAGATGATCGAATATGTGTGGGGATTTGAGTGTGTTCCTCTATATCCCTCGTAGTATCCTCTTGAGAGAGTCTGGCTTGCCTAGGAGATTTATCCTTAACTGCTGAGTCCTCAGTATTTTTCTGTTCTGAGGGGCTGAAAAATGAGCTTACTGTTTGCCCCCTAGACTGTATGGGTTTAGTAGATTTTATTGTTCTTATACTTTTTTTGGAAGCCATATTGTTGTAAGGTGGCGAGTTGCAGATTACAGATAGTGATAATAGTTGTAGTATACAGCCAAAAAAGCAAGAACTTTTTAAGGACTCAGGAAGGGTTACTTCAATTCCCTTTGTTGTCATTATTAAAGGTAAATCTGCCCTGCTATGTCTCAGATTTGTGGTCAGCTGTGAAATATCTTTTACAGATAATAATATAGTAAGGATAGTGCAAAAATGCAGGAAAAGTCAAATCAACTTCCAGATGTTTTGTAGTTTCCAGTACTTCCTTTATGTTGGGGATTTGTCTTTACGAATAGAATGGTCAGTCAAATATTAGGAATAGTGATGTTGCGAATAGTTTGCCGGCAAATAGTTCCCGGTGAACATAGCATGTTTGCGTTCGCCGCGGCGTTTGAACATATGTGATGTTCGATCCGCCCCCTATTCATCATCATTGAGTAATACTTTGACCCCCTACCTCACAGTCAGAAGACACATTCCAGCCAATCAGCAGCAGACACTCCCTGCCAGACCCTCCTACCTCCTGGACAGCATCCAATTTAGATTCATTTGGAAGCTGCATTCTTAGTGAGAGGAGGGACAGTGTAGCTGCTGCTGATTTAATAGGGAAATTGAGAGCTAGGCTAGTGTATTCAGTGTCCACTACAGTCCTGAAGGACTCATCTGATCTCTGCTGTAAGGACAGCACCCCAAAAAGCCCCTTTTTAGGGCTAGAACGTCTGTTTTTTGTTTTTCTGTGTAATCTAATTGCAGTTGCCTGCCTGCCAAGCCACTTGCCCAGTGCCACCACTCATATCTGGTGTAACAGTAGTGTAAATTTAAAAAAAACAAAAAACTTTTTTGACTGTGAAACATCAGTCTGCTAGTGTAATCTAATTGCAGTTGCCTGCCTGCCAGCGTGTGTGCCAGGACCACTTGCCCAGTGCCACCACTCTCATCTGGTGTAACAGTAGTGTAAATTTAAAACAAAAAAAAACTTTTTTGACAGTGAAATATCAGTCTGCTAGTGTAATGTAATTGCAGTTGCCTGCTTGCCAGCGTGTGTGTAAGGCCCACTTGCCCAGTGCCACCACTCATATCTGGTGTAACAGTAGTGTAAATTTAAAAAAAACAAAAACTTTTTTGACTGTGAAACATCAGACTGCTAGTGTAATCTAATTGAAGTTGCCTGCCTGCCAGCATGTGTGCCAGGCTCACAGCGTATACTGTGCCCACTTGCCCAGTGCCACCACTCATATCTGGTGTAACAGTAGTGTAAATTTAAAAAAAAAAACTTTTTTTACTGTGAAACATCAGTCTGCTAGTGTAATCTAATTGCAGTTGCCTGCCTGCCAGCGTGTGTGCCAGGCCCACTTGCCCAGTGCCACCACTCATATCTGGTGTAACAGTAGTGTAAATTTAAAAAAAAAAAACTTTTTTGACTGTGAAACATCAGTCTGCTAGTGTAATCTAATTGCAGTTGCCTGCCTGCCAGCGTGTGTGCCAGGCCCACTTGCCCAGTGCCACCACTCATATCTGGTGTAACAGTAGTGTAAATGTAAAAAAAAAAAAACTTTTTTGACTGTGAAACATCAGTCTGCTAGTGTAATCTAATTGCAATTGCCTGCCTGCCAGCGTGTGTGCCAGGCTCACAGCGTATACTGTGCCCACTTGCCCAGTGCCACCACTCATATCTGGTGTAACAGTAGTGTAAATTTAAAAAAAAAATCTTTTTTGACTGTGAAACATCAGTCTGCTAGTGTAATCTAATTCCAGTTGCCTGCCTGCCAGTGTGTGTGCCAGGCCCACTTGCCCAGTGCCACCACTCATATCTGGTGTAACAGTAATGTAAATTTAAAAAAAAAAACTTTTTTGATTGTGAAACATCAGTCTGCTTGTGTAATCTAATTGCAGATGCCTGCCTGCCTGCCAGCGTGTGTGCCAGGCTCACAGGGTATACTGTGCCCACTTGCCCAGTGCCACCACTCATATCTGGTGTAACAGTAGTGTAAATGTAAAAAAAAAAACTTTTTTGACTGTGAAACATCAGTCTGCTTGTGTAATCTAATTGCAGTTGCCTGCCTGCCAGCATGTGTGCCAGACTCACAGAGTATACTGTGCCCACTTGTCCAGTGCCACGACTCATATCTTGTTTAATAGTAGTGTAAGTGTACATTTAAAAAATAAAAACTTTTTGGACTGTGAAACATCAGTCTGCTTTTTTGTGTCAGGCTCACAGCGTATACTGTGCCCACTTGCCCAGTGCCACCACTCATATCTTGTTTAATAGTAGTGTAAGTGTACATTTAAAAAAATCAAATCTTTTTGGACTGTGAAACATCAGTCTGCTTTTTTGTGTCAGGCTCACAGCGTATACTGTGCCCACTTGCCCAGTGCCACCACTCATATATTGTTTAATAGTAGTGTAAGTGTAAATTTAAAAAAATAAAAACTTTTCGGACTGTGAAACATCAGTCTGCTTTTTTGTGTCAGGCTCACAGCGTATACTGTGCCCACTTGCCCAGTGCCACCACTCATATCTTGTTTAATAGTAGTGTAAGTGTACATTTAAAAAAAATGACAGACAGAGGCAGGCCACCCCACAGGTGCCGTCGTGGTCGTGGTGCTGTCATTCCCTTTGGCCCTAGAATAATGCCCAGTATTCAGAGGCCACGTACTATGAACTTGAAAAGTTCTGAGGACATAGTTGACTTTTTAACACAGGACACCCAATCTTCTATAGCTTCCGGTCCGAACCTTGACGCACCATCCTCCTCCAGCTTATCTTCGGGCAGCACCTCTCAAGTTACCACTCGCCCGCCTGCCGCCACCACCAACACTAGCACCACAGCCGCTTCACTTGATCTGTCAGAGGAGTTATTTACACATCAGTTGGAAGAAATAAGTGATGTGCAACCATTATTGCCAGAGGATGTAGATAACAGGGATATGTCTCAGTCAGGCAGCATTACGCACATGGACGTATGGTGTGATGATGATGATGTTGTACCCGCTGCAGGAGTTTGGTCTGTCACTGTGAAGCGGGCGTAACCGGTCCCTTACAGTACATGATCGATACAACATCGTACCTGATGTTTTAAAGCACGTTATTCCAAACAATTTAGGAATGTTAGGTGATTTATTCCCTTTATGGATTAAAACCAGACTCTGCATCAACTATGTAATTTTCCATGGGAGATTTGCCATGGATCCCCCTCTGGCACGCCACAGTCCAGGTGTTAGTCCCCTTGAAACAACTTTCCCATCACTATTGTGGCCAGAAAGAGTCCCTGTGGGTTTTAAAATTCGCCTGCCCATTGAACCCAAATTTTTAGGTTTGCGACATCACTAATTAGGAAAGTTTGGTTTAATATTTATAATAATGCTTTGCAGAATTTGCTGTTTTCCTATTTTGCAAGCGTCTGCTATTGTAGAAATGAGTGAGAGGTGCAGAGCCCTGTGTTATCATGGAGATTTTGTAATATGAGCTTAACCTCAGTATTTTAAGTTTCTTATAGCTATATAGTTATATTTTATAATCAGCTGTCACAAATTTAGCTGCTTACCCTTAAAGTGCTTTGCAGGGTATATGGTAAGCTGGTGCTCCATTGTCTCTAGTGCATCACAAAAATAATCCAAGATTGCGAACGGCACTTTTCCCTGCTGAGCTACAGGGCCATTTTCACAAGGAGCCTTGGCTTTGTCCGGTAGGCACCGGAGTTGTAGGAATAGCTGCAGCACCTGTTTCCCTACTAGTTACACTACTTTTGGTGCATGCTTCCTTACACTAGACAGTGTTTTGTGGCGTATCTCTGGTTCCTCACTACGGAGCTCCGGACTTAAGCAGCCATCTCTGCTGCAGCCGACTCCATCCCCCACAGCAGTGTTTTTATACATTCCCTCATTAAATAAGATTAGGTTCAGTTGATCACCTAATCAGGGCCTTATTAAGTAGAATGAGGTGTGCCTGTGTTGGAATTCAACAGACACAGACACTGGAATGGAATGTGTAAGTATATATATTTATTTATATATATATATATATATATATATATATATATATAAATATCAAAATCATATTAAATATCAACGGCTAGATAACGAGTTTTTGTCGGTAAGGCTTGCGGGGCTAACGCACAGTTTATGCTCACGCTTATTAACTCCTAATCTGCCGCCCCCGACATCGCCGACACCTGCATTATATTATTAACCCCTAATCTGCCACTCCAGACCTCACCGATACCTACATTATAGTTATTAACCCCTATTCTGCCGCCCCCAATGTCGTCGCAACCTACCTACAATTATTAACCCCTAATCTGCCGGCCCCAACGTCGCCGCCACTATAATAAAGTTATTAACCCCTAAACCTAAGTTGTTAACCCTAACTTAATAAATCGAAATAAAAATACTATTATTAAATAAATTATTCCTATTTAAAACTAAATACTTACCTATAAAAGAAACCATAAGATAGCTACAGTATAACTAATAGTTACATTGTATCTATCTTAGGGTTTATTTTTATTTTACAGGCAACTTTGTATTTATTTAAACTAGGTAGAATAATTATTAAATAGTTATTAAATAACTTCTTAGTTAGAATAAATACAAATATACCTGTAAAATAAATCATAACCTAAGTTACAATTACACCTAACACTACACTATCATTAAATAAATTACCTAAATTAACTACAATTAATTACAATTAAATTAAATAAACTAAATTACGGGGGGGAA